>NC_133816.1:8917862-9217862 GCF_043250625.1 Sebastes fasciatus | reverse complement strand
TAAAGGCAACCATTATATTTTCCAAAATTGATATTTGGTGTTTTTGCAGTCATCCCTTTATATTCTTTGACATTGTTTTGTCTTAATATTAAAGAGTTTACTCTTGATATTTCCTTCAGGTCATTCCATTGGTATTGGTGACTCCATTGCTGATGCCAAGACCTACCTTGACATCCAGAACACCATCAAGAAAGCCAAACAGGATGTGATAGAAGTAAGCACAAAATATCCCTGAAACTCACAGAATAAAATGATTTGAACGTACCCGTTTTTCAGCTGAAAGTTAAACGTTTCCTTTCCCTTTCGTCCGCCAGGTCATCGAGAAAGCCCACAACAACGAGCTGGAGCCGACTCCCGGTAATACACTGAGGCAGACCTTTGAGAACCAGGTGAATCGTATCCTCAACGACGCTCGTGACAAAACCGGATCCTCCGCCCAGAAGTCTCTGTCTGAGTACAACAACTTCAAGTCCATGGTGGTGGCCGGTTCTAAGGGCTCCAAGATTAACATCTCGCAGGTAAAAGAATCGCTCTAACTATCGCACAACGCAGGAATGAAAGCTTTGATTCGCATTATCTTTGACATCTCTTCATCCTACCTCCTTATCCAGGTTATTGCCGTGGTGGGGCAGCAGAACGTAGAGGGTAAACGAATCCCCTTCGGCTTCAAACACCGCACGCTGCCTCACTTCATTAAGGATGATTACGGTCCTGAGAGTAGGGGCTTCGTGGAGAACTCCTACCTGGCTGGCCTGACGCCAACAGAGTTCTTCTTCCACGCCATGGGAGGCAGAGAGGGTCTTATCGACACAGCCGTCAAGACTGCTGAGACTGGTGAGTCCAGGCAGCTTGGTTGGGAGAGTGCAGGAAGAAATGAGTCGGACAAAGACGTGCTTTTAGTACCTTTTCTTTATAAGTAATAACTATAAATATATTTTTTAAATGTGGTAAATCTGTCCTACCCCACCAGGTTACATCCAGCGTCGTCTGATCAAGTCCATGGAGTCTGTGATGGTGAAGTACGACGGCACGGTGCGTAACTCCATCAACCAGGTGGTTCAGCTGCGTTACGGCGAGGACGGCCTGGCGGGAGAGAACGTCGAGTTCCAAAACGTGGCAACGCTCAAACCCTCGCACAAGGCCTTTGAAAAGAAGTAAGTCACACGTCCATATTGTTCGAGAATTACGGGATTGGATTGGATACTGTGATTACTGGAAGGGAGTTTTAGTCCCAAACATGCTGGAACATTTACTCAACTATGTGCATAATCTTAACTCATCTTTTTCTAATCTGTCTAGGTTCAAGTTTGATTGCACCAACGAGCGAGCGCTGCGGCGGATGCTACAGGAAGACGTAGTAAAAGACGTGCTGACCAACGCTCACGTGCAGGGCTCCTTGGAGAAGGAGTTTGACAGGCTGAAGGAAGACAGGGAGGTCCTCCGAGCCATTTTCCCCACCGGGGACAGTAAGGTGTGTGCTCACACATCTGTAGACGGTACTAGTCCCTCGGTTCTGCCACGTGAAATCCAAAATATTCATACGCTGCAATGTTTCTCCTCACCCTGCAGGTGGTGTTGCCGTGCAATCTGGCCAGAATGATCTGGAACGCTCAGAAGATCTTCCGCATCAACATTCGAACCCCAACAGACCTCAATCCTCTAAGGGTGGTCGAGGGTACGCTCAGAAATAACAAAACCTCACGAGCAATATATCACCGCTCACTGTTTAGTCTTCCTCTGTATTAGCTGTTAACGCATACAGCCAAGTTGCTACTCAGGATTATTACAGGATTATGTGAACCACGTAGAAGAAGCACCAGCTGTAGAATTAGAACTAGGAGGTCTAGTTGGCGTTGGCCTGGCCTCAGGCGCTCCTTATAGCCTCCTGGTGAATCCCTGCGTGTTACATAACAAGTAGAACAGTTCAAGCCCGAGTCTCTCTCTTTGCCAGAGAGAGAAAATGATCTCTTACAGCATCTCAGTATGGAGGATTCAAATGTTCTACTATAATGGGAGAAAAATACTAGAAAATGTGTAACATAAATCTCAATCTTTGCATCTCCAGGTCTTCAGGATCTGAGTAAGAAGCTGGTGATTGTGAATGGCGAGGACCCGCTGAGCAAACAGGCCCAGCAGAACGCCACTCTGCTATTCAACATCCACCTGCGCTCCACGCTCTGCTCCAAACGCATGACCGAGGAGTTCCGTCTTACCACAGAGGCTTACGACTGGCTGCTGGGAGAGATCGAGACCAAATTCAACCAGTCCATTGTAAGTTTAGCATATTTAGAGGTTGTCAGATCTCTACTAGACTATTCAACTTTTAACTTTGAAGATATCTTTTGTTTCTATTAATCTCATGGTTTTCCTCCGTTTCCCAGGCCCACCCAGGTGAAATGGTCGGCGCTCTGGCCGCTCAGTCGCTGGGAGAGCCGGCCACCCAGATGACCCTGAACACTTTCCACTACGCCGGTGTGTCGGCCAAGAACGTAACACTCGGTGTGCCTCGTCTGAAGGAGTTGATCAACATCTCCAAGAGGCCCAAAACCCCCTCGCTGACTGTTTTCCTGCTGGGTCAGGCAGCTCGCGACGCTGAGAGGGCCAAGGACATCCTCTGTCGACTGGAGCACACCACACTGCGAAAGGTGAGAGAGAGAGAGAGAGAGAAAGCTATTGGACGCTTCCTCCTGATAATTTAGTTTTTAATCCCTTCGCCAAAATAATTTAATTTAAAAACGGTGACTAAAAGTTTTCTTTTTTTTTACTCAGGTGACGGCCAACACCGCCATCTACTACGACCCCAACCCCCAGAACACGGTGGTGGCCGAGGACCAGGAGTGGGTGAACGTCTACTACGAGATGCCCGACTTTGACGTGACGCGCATTTCACCGTGGCTGCTGCGCATCGAGCTCGACCGCAAGCACATGACGGATCGCAAGCTGACCATGGAGCAGATTGCAGAGAAGATCAACGCAGGTGGGTTGTGCACACACACATATTCTGTAGCGTTTTTAACGGAAACTGTGATTTATTTATTTTTTCCCGCCTAATAACACTTGATTTTTCCCGCCAGGTTTCGGAGACGACCTGAACTGTATTTTCAATGACGACAACGCAGAGAAGCTCGTTCTGCGGATCAGAATCATGAACAGCGACGAGAACAAGTTCCAAGAGGTGAGCATTGATATTATTCTATTGTTTTATTTGATATGATACAGTTTTCACTCTGTTCGTCTCAGAGTTTTTAATCACATATCTTGAGGTCAGAGGTCAAGGGATCCCATTATATATACAATATTGCCGCACAAAATATTTCGATACTATGCTGCATCATTTGTTTCCCTCCACCCCTAGTCAGTTTCAATATTAATCATGAATACCTGTATGTTCCTTGTCTAGGATGAGGAGGTGGTGGACAAAATGGATGATGACGTGTTCCTGAGGTGCATCGAGTCCAACATGCTGACAGACATGACCCTGCAAGGCATCGAGCAGATCAGCAAGGTAACAGAGCGAACACACACACACACACACACACACGCACACGCACTAATAATCAGCCACAGTAGGTTTTCCTGCTACAGGATGGTTGCAGATCTCACACAAACTTTGTCATCAGTAATACAAGTGGATATACCTGCCTGTGGCTACAAGTCAAAGGTCCCTCTCTTCTCCTCCAGGTGTACATGCACTTGCCGCAGACTGACAATAAGAAGAAGATCATCATCACAGAGGAGGGTGAGTTCAAGGCCCTGCAGGAGTGGATCCTCGAGACGGACGGCGTGAGCCTCATGAGGGTGCTCAGCGAGAAGGACGTAGATCCCGTCAGGACCACCTCCAACGACATTGTGGAGATCTTCACGGTACGAAAAGCATAAAAACCAGCTTTGTCTCGACAGCAAAATGAAAGCAGATTTGTTACAGATATTCTTCTCTCTCTCTTACGTAGGTGTTGGGAATCGAGGCGGTGCGAAAGGCTCTGGAGAGGGAGTTGTACCACGTCATCTCCTTTGACGGTTCCTACGTCAACTACCGTCACTTGGCTCTGCTGTGCGACACCATGACCTGCCGCGGTCACCTGATGGCCATCACGCGTCACGGCATCAACCGTCAAGACACAGGGCCGCTCATGAAGTGTTCCTTTGAGGAGACGGTGAGAGAAAATCATCACTTCTAAAACTATTACTGATTGAAAAAAAAAAAAAAAAAGAAGCATTTAAATAACTTCCACTCTTTCTTGTGTTTCCTCCTCCAGGTGGATGTGCTGATGGAGGCGTCATCCCACGCTGAGAGCGACCCCATGAAGGGCGTGTCGGAGAACATCATGCTCGGCCAGCTCGCCCCGGCCGGTACAGGATGCTTCGACCTACTGTTGGATGCTGAGAAGTGTAAATACGGCATGGAGATCCCGACGAACATCCCTGGCATCAGCGTGGCTGGACGTAAGTGCTTGTCAGATATAATACAGAATTGTAGATGTAGTGTAAGAGCTGTGATATTAATGTTCTGTATCCGTCCTATTCGCAGCCACTGGAATGTTCTTTGGCACGGTGGCGAGTCCCATGAGCGGTATGTCACCTGCCATGACCCCGTGGAACACGGGAGCGACGCCGGCCTACGGCGCCTGGTCCCCGAGTGTCGGTGAGTGCTCAGGTTGCTTTGGCTTCTTCTTTACTTGTTTTTTTTTTTTGGTTTCCGTCACTGAGTTTTGCCCTTTTGTGTTTTTTCCTCCAGGAAGCGGCATGACCCCCGGAGCAGCAGGTTTCTCTCCCAGCGCTGCATCAGACGCAAGTGGCTTCTCTCCAGGCTATTCCCCGGCATGGTCTCCCACTCCTGGGTCTCCAGGATCTCCGGGACCTGCCAGCCCGTACATCCCATCTCCAGGTTAGACACTGCAGAAAACATTGTATTACGTTACAGAATTGTAATTCAGGTGTTTTTTGACTCATGTATTTGTACGAACGGAAAATAACGTGCAGGGAAAAAGCACAAAATGGCTTAATGACAATTTTCACAATACACAGTATGTAGATTATGTAAGAAAGACATTAAAAAGCAGAATTATTAAACACGGGCCGGTTGCACACCTTAAGGGATCTCCTTTGACACTTACGGGTGTTGCGCATAAGTCCTCAAAATGTTTCCTTAGTTAAGAAAAATGTTCAAGTATTTACAGCATGGAAAGATTTTACAGTGGTAAAATTCAACAATTTTCCATGGAGACAGTTTGTTTGCTTGTTATTGCGTCACAAAGAAAAAAATGTCAGAAGAAAAGACAAGAAAACCAAATTAGTCAGAGGAGGAAAAGATTATACTTCTGGAGGAATAAAATAAAGCAAATACTAACAATTCAATTTGATTTGCAAATTACAGCAAACAAAACAATGCAAGATTTCTTCCTTTCTTTGGTTGCTAAGGTCTTTTGTGCAACGGTTTAACTAACTTTAAGGGATTCCTAAAGTATGAAGCCAAGATAAGGAGAAAACCTGAAGTACTTAAGTGAACATTTTAAGGAAACCATAAGGAAAAGACTTAAGGGTGGTTTGTGCAGCCGATTTATTTTAAGGAAACCCTAACTCAGACTTTAAGGAAAACCTTAACCCAAGGTGTCCGGCCCCAGATTTTGAAAGTATTTTTTAACATGATGTGTAGGACTTAAAGTAAAATAATGCAAACATGTTTTTTCTGTTTTTCTCCTCAGGTGGAGCCATGTCACCCAACTACTCCCCCACCTCCCCGGCCTACGAGCCTCGCTCCCCCGGAGGCTACACCCCACAGAGCCCCGGCTACTCCCCAACATCTCCATCCTACTCCCCCACTTCTCCCTCTTACTCCCCAACCAGCCCCAACTACAGCCCCACGTCTCCTTCCTACTCGCCCACCTCGCCCAGTTACTCCCCAACCTCTCCGTCCTACTCTCCCACGTCTCCGTCTTACTCCCCGACGTCTCCCTCCTACTCCCCCACCTCCCCGTCCTACTCCCCTACATCCCCCTCCTACTCCCCCACCTCGCCCAGCTACAGCCCGACGTCGCCCAGCTACAGCCCGACGTCGCCCAGCTACTCGCCCACCTCTCCTTCTTACTCCCCCACCTCCCCCTCTTATTCTCCGACCTCTCCGTCTTACTCCCCCACCTCCCCGTCCTACTCGCCCACCTCTCCTTCTTACTCGCCGACCAGCCCGAGCTACAGCCCGACGTCGCCCAACTACACACCCACCTCGCCGAGTTACTCCCCCACCTCTCCCTCCTACTCCCCGACTTCTCCCTCTTACTCCCCAACCTCCCCCAACTACACCCCGACCAGCCCCAACTACTCCCCCACCTCTCCCTCCTACTCCCCCACCTCGCCGTCCTACTCCCCCTCCAGTCCACGCTACACCCCGCAGTCGCCCACCTACACCCCCAGCTCCCCCTCATACAGCCCCAGCTCTCCCTCCTACTCCCCCACCTCCCCCAAATACACCCCAACTTCACCCTCATACAGCCCCAGCTCCCCGGAGTACACCCCCACCTCTCCCAAGTACTCCCCCACCTCGCCAAAGTACTCCCCGACGTCGCCCAAGTACTCGCCGACTTCCCCCACCTACTCCCCGACGACACCAAAATACAGCCCCACCTCTCCCACCTACTCCCCCACCTCCCCTACTTACACCCCCACCAGCCCCAAATACTCCCCCACCTCCCCTACTTACTCCCCAACCTCACCCAAATACTCCCCCACGTCTCCCACGTACTCGCCAACTAGTCCTAAAGGCTCCACGTACAGCCCCACCTCCCCCGGATACAGCCCCACCTCGCCCACCTACAGCCCGGCCATCAGCCCCGACGACAGCGACGAGGAGAACAACTGATGAGCCGCGGAGGAGAAGGGGAGGCGCCTGAAGAAGCCCCGTCACGTCACGGGTGGAAACTTGAAGAAACCCCCGTCACCTCATGGGTGGACACCTGAAGGACAGCACCATTAAACCAGCTGGAGGTGGCGGCGCTTAGCGCCACAGAGGTCCCAATTGTGACTGTTTTTCTTTTGGGGAAATCTCTCCTTTGGGACCTCTGTTAAGTCTTTACCATCTGAGACCCCCCCTCTCTTTACCACAAGAAATTGTTAAAACTATTATGTGAAAGACTTGACTGCTCTGCCTGAAGGAAAAAAAAAAGGCTGCCTTTTGAAATAGTTTTTTAATTTTCACACGGGGTGTCGGTGCAAATCCCAAGAGGGAATGAAAAGGAGAGGAAGATGTGGTGAACACATAACGGGGAGAAAAACGTCCCTTTTTAACTTTACAGTGTACCGCATCCAGTCTCTCTCTCATTCTCTACATGTTGGGTGTTTAGTCGTGGAAAAGCGTACATATTGCCAAAAGCCTTTTTTTTGAAAAAGTGGATTGTATTCATCACTAAAGCATAAGCTCTAAAGAAAATCAAGGAGGTAAGGTTCAGACTTTGTTTACTGCATATTTCACCACGGTGTATCTTGTTCGACCTTTCGCTGCTTTTGTAAACAGCTGCTTCCAGTTTTTGGGGGCGTTTTGTGGATCAAAGACGGAGCTTTAAGTGTTCGATATATTCAAACGGTTAAGTCGGATTGTCCAAAGAAGAAAGTTGGACGGTCATCAGACATTACATACAGGATAGGAGAGAGAAACTGGCTTGCAGGAAAAAGGAAATTTCACTCTTGAACATCATTAGCTACATAAGTGTATGTACCCATCATCGCCCTCCCCTCTTCCTTCTTCACACCCCCAAAGACTAAACCTGAAAGATGTCATGAAAAAACACCCACCAGCATCCTCTTGTCCTCTACCATTTTGGAGACTTGTGCATCAAAAAGCAAAAACACTTTTTTCCAGATACTATTCTTTCCCCTTGACAGTGGGAATTAAAAAAAAGATTTATATGAAAATAATAGAAATGATCTTTAATTTTGATTTCTAGGAGGAAATGGGGCACACGTGGACGAGGGACTCTAGTTCGGCGTTGCTGCTTTTGTCATTGTTTGCATGAGTAGCACATGTTAATACATTTTAATCGAGCTTTAGGTTTAAAAAAAAAAAAGTTCAAATCCCTCCCGCTACTCGCTAATCTTTTTCGTCCCATTTCCAATAGCTGACGTGTACACAGGTTTATTTGGACTATTCAATTTATTTAAGAAAGAAAAAGTGAAATACTATTCTGTGTGAATATGAATAGAGGAAAAATTAAGATTTTTAATTTTTTTTTTTTTTTGGCTTTTCTCTTTGTTTTGCTTTTGGTGACTTTGTAAAAGCCGTTTTGCAGGAGGCTCATGTTCATATACTGTGGATGAAGGGGCAGGGGACGGAGGGGAGTGCTTTTTGTCATTTTCGTCCCCGTTCTCCCCCCTAACAGTTCGAGATTTTTCGCCACGATGGCGACCGCTCTTCTCACTAACATGTTGCATGCTGACGCTTCAGTTAAAGGTAGAGGGTTCAGGGGTTTTTCACTTCTCGGGACGCCAGAGGGCAACATTTGTCCTCCTGTTGGCCTTTTTCTTTACGACATGGATCAGTTCTTTTAAGCAGAGAAGCGAAGAAACTTTTGGCCTCTGTTATAAAAAACAAAACAACCTTACCCACTACATTAGTGTGAACTTTCTTTTTGAATATAGGTGCTTTCTCACATGACTCGACCTAGTTTGACTGCGTGAGGGAACTCGTCTGATGATGATGATGATAATGGAACATTTATTTCCTTTCCCCTGCTCGTTCCATTTTAATCATTCGTCGCGGTTTCTGAATTTATCGGACTAGCTGGGTCTCCTCCCTCTTCCCTCTTCATCCACAAGTGATCCTCTTTTTCTGAAAACAGTGTTTCTTTTTTTTCTACCAGTGTATGTACCTGTGACGACGGGGAATCATGGGGAGGGAGGGAAGTTGGGGGGGGGGAGGGGGAGTCAGACTGGGAGTCCTGAGGAGATAAAACACAGCCAGTAATCTTTTGGGTTATGTTCTAAATGATTTGTCATGATTTTGTGAAACTTCCACGACGGTCTTGAATTGAAAGGACTGCATCATCTGGCCTTTTGAGATAAAAGCAGGTTTTTTGGTATTTGCACTTAGTAAATATTGTGGTGGACCTAAACCCCCAGACGTTGTGATATTCTGTCCACCATGCTTTTGCATCTAATCCTGTTGTCTTAACTGTGTGCTGTCCAGTCAATTCAGGACACCGGGACTCCCAGGTTCGTATGAATGTGTGCGCGAGCGTGTGCAGTCAGTCGGTTGTGCGTCCGAGGGCGAGACAGGGTTTCAAACTGAGGAAAGACTTCACATGTCTGGGCAAAAGGAAGGTTTAACTTGACATTGCCACTGTATAGAAATCAATTCATTATCTCACTCTCTGTATCTTTGTTCTGTTTGTTTTTTGACTTGGAAAAAATGAATAAAAGTTTTACTACATGTCTGTCTCTGTCTTTTTTTTATGTACTACAACTACAGCTTGTGCAATAACAAATGCTACATTTCACAGCATTTGGGGGAAAGAAAATGCTGCATTTAGTAAGTATAGAGACAAATACCAGTGTAGTCCAGCTATTTTTGTAATTGGGGAAAAGTATTTACTCAAATGTCGACTTATATTTGACAAACTGCAACACCAATTTAAGATTTTGTATTGAAACATATAATTGTCTCAATAATATGATGCATTGTCATAAGTTTAGGTATCCAACAGTGTATAAAATAGGTAAAATTAGCTCAACAATGAGCGGCTACCACGATTAAAATGTTGCTTGAACAGCATGAATCAGCTATAATATATACTATAGCTCAATACAATAGTCTTTAAAGGGGGAATTCCTCATAATGACCTCTTTTAATTTTAATTTTGTGGATAATACATCCCGGTATGTACTTTTACTTGTAATTAAGTAGGTTTGCATTGTTTTACTGCTGGTTTTACTTTAGAAAAAGGATACTCCTTAGTTGATTGCACTATTTTTTGCTGATAACCAGAGAACAGATGAGTCACTTTATGAGTCCTGATGGGAAACACCTGTGCCAGTAAATCATGTGACCTGAGACGTTCTAACGAGCTCCTTCCTCTGGGGGGCACTCTCATTTGGTCCAAAGTACTGTGATATTTGATTTTCTCCATATCGCCCATATCGGCTTAAGTAAAGGATTAGCAGGTGGGATACTTGACCTGAAATGGGTTCTGCAAGTCAGGAAGACAAGTCGAGAAATACATTTACATGACAGTCAGTTGTGTTTAGTAAAGCTACAAGGATGAGAAAAAACATTAAATATAAAAGGCCTTAAAAATCATTATTAAAATCAGTTTAATGTGCAGCTTTGTGTGCAGGCTGCAGGGATGTTACAGATTCATTTTACTTCCAAAAACAGCACAAGCTTGTGCGTCTTAATATTTCCATTGTTTGTGCCACCTCCTCTCCAGCAGGAAGCAAACCGTTGTTGCGTTGCCCTCCCCGGCCACAAGATGGAGAGAGGGACCTCATTGTGATGTATTTGTTTCCCCAGAAGAGCCCACTAAGAGCTAACAGAGTAGGTGAGGCTGCTCCACTGACAAATATAACTCTTTCACATACAACGCCTCTGATTTCCCAATGTGTGACGGTATCATATGTATCATATATATTGTGTTGGTTCCAGTTCCCCATTGAAGCTACAGTGTGTGATATTTACAGAGTGAAATACTAAAACCCATGTGCCCCTAAAGAGCATGTTCTCAAATTACAGCCTTAGTTTTTTAAGCTTTAATCATTGGGTTTTACATTATTTGTATCCCTTGTGTTCATTTTATTATATTGACTTTTATTGTATTTATTTATTTTTAACCTTTTTATTATTATTATTATTGTAATTTCTACTCTTGCAAAATTGTATTTATTTATTTATTTATTTATGTATTTATTTTCTGTGTGTGCATGTTTGTATGAAAGGTGCTATATAAATAAATTTGAGGTCATTTTATGAACATTTTCTAGTCCTACCTGACATATCATGTGCTATCTTTGGAAGCTTTGGGATCTCCACTAAGTTTTGTAGGTTTGAACAATGTTCAGCTGCACAACATGAGTCGGTAATGACAGACTCACCAAAGGGTTACTCAACAGTGCTTCCTGTTATGATATTAAGTAACATGGTCTGTCTGCTACTTAAAACGTTTGTGGAGACTGATCTAATCATTTTGTTGCCCAAATATTAATACTTTTTTTCTGTTGGCTTCAAATTTAGAATTTTCTTGTTTTCAATTTTAATTCCATCTAACTTAAAGGGATAGTTTGGTTGATTTGAAGTGAGGTTGTATAAGGAGCTTAGCTATAGTCAGTGTATTACCTACAGTAGATGACGGTCGGCACGCCCCCAGTTTGGAGAAGTAGACAGGAGTTACAGCACAAGTAATGTACTGCTGTGGACGGGGCCGGCAGCAAAACGTATTTTAGCCACCTAAAAGAAAGGCTCACCTAAAAAAATCAATATCAGTTTAAGCTTATACTATATTTAGAATATTTTCACAGCTTTACCTTGCTGTGAGACAGCTACACAGTCTATTCCTGACGGGGAACTGAAGGCAATATCTGTGCTCTCTCCAAAGCCACCAGACTCTATTGAAAAAAACTAGTCATTTTACCTCGCAGAACACGGGGGTTGCTGTTCTACCGCTGCCTCGATCGGTTAGTTTGTGTTATTGTGCGGCTTTGGTGAGTTTGGATTCACCAAAGTCACACAATAGGGCAATCAAACTAACCGATCAAGGCAGCAATAGACCATCTGTGTTCTGCGAGGTACAATTACTGTTTATTTTCAAAGGAGTCTGGTGGCTTTGGCGAGTGCATAGACATTGCCTTCAGTTCCCCGTTGGAAATAGACTGTGTAGCTGTCTCACAGCAAGGTAAAGCTGTGAAAATATTCTAAATATAGTATAAGCTTAAACTGATATTGATTTTTTTAGGTGGGCCTTTCTTTTAGGTGTCTAAAATACGTTTTGCCGCCGGCCCCATCCACAGAAGTACATTGCTACAAGTCCACTTCAAAACACCCGAACCATCCCTTTAAAAAGTTTGACTTAGATTATTCAATGTAATCCAGTTGAGTGGTACTAGTACATTTAAATGTAGTTAGACTGATCTTTTCTCTTCTGTCCTACAGGCTAGTAATCTTAACCTGTGGAAATGATGAATCACAGGTTTCACTCTGAGCCTCCTACATGGGCGTGTTTGACTGTATGGGGGAATCCATGTATGACTAAGAGTCGGTTGCTGTGGTGATATTTACCAACTGTGGAGATCGTGACGTTGAGTCAATAATGACAGGGTTGTTATTAGGAGGACACTTTATCTTTTAAAAAGTGATATTTTTAAAGCCCTTGTGTTAAACATGATGTACAAGGAGATGAATTCAGGGCAATAATATGCAAGTTAGTGGTGCTAGAGAGCCGAGGGAGGGATTTCATTTAGATGACATTCTTTTGTAATTTTTGTATCACCTAGTTTTTGGAACTTCTTAAAGAAAGAGTTGGTTGAAAATGAACTGTTTTATCCGATAGACAGTGATTTTGTCAAGTAGGCCTAGTTTGCATTTCCCCCCTCCACTTTAAGCTCTGATTCAATCTAGTTTCCGCAATTTTTGCTTCTTTTGTGGTGTAGTCAGAGGGCTGGGCTAAGACTGCCTGAGGCAGGAAATATCTTGTGTGTGTGTGAGAGGTGAAGAATTTGTGTGTTTTGGGACGTGTTGCTCTTTGCATGACTGCTTTTCTCTCCACTCTCTGCTCAGACGCGTTGTGTCCCACCGACAACTCACTCTCCAAGGTAAGCTTTAACATGGACTCTATTTTTGCTGTACAGTTTGTTCTTTCTTTGTCTTTGCTCTCATTTTCCTCTCTGTCTTTTACCCTTTTTTTCAATTTTACCTCCCACACACTTCTTTCCCTGTTTGCTCATCACATTCCTTCTCACAACGGGACAATGAATATTTAGTTTAACTTCAGCGAAACTCTCCAGACATCCATCTTCCATTCAAACTCTTCTCTTATTCTGTGCTCCACCTTTTCTGTTGTCCTCACTTCCTACAACTTCCTACAGCAACTTCCTTAAAGGTAGGGTGGGGTGTCAAAGCGTTAACAACCTCAGATCTTGGGACTTAGTTGGAAAACTTGCAGCTATAAAAGTGTGTTTTAACATTCATATTATACTCTATTTTCTGTCTCCTTCCTCTTTGCTTTCCAGTCCTCTCAATTTCTCCCCGTCTGCATCACTCTGTCTGGTTTCAGTCTCCTAATCTCATAAACACACAGTGCATGCAGCCATACAAACACACACACACACACTGTATACACTCACTATCAACTGTCAGATGGCTCTCAGATCTCTCCAAGCCTGCTGCTGCTGTCCACATTGCTCTCATATTTCTGTCTGGTTATCAACGCGTGAATGACTGATTGAGTCGGTGACCCCTGTAGCCGATCCGTGACCTTATGTCTCCATCTAAACCCCTCTGATCTCCACCTAACCACACGCCACTGACCACTGCCGAGGCCAAAAGGGCAAAAAGCTTCTATCTTCTCTTCTCTTTGGCAACATTATCAAGACTCACTTCTTGAATTTCTTCCTCACTTGTGTTCTTTCATTGTTCCCCCTGATGTAAACACCAAGATTGGATTATGGAGATTAATGAGATTCAATTGTAATTTTAAATCTGTGCTCTCTTAAGGTTAAATACTTAATGCCTCCAGCGCACACAGTAAATAACTAAACTCAACGGCACAGCATAATAACACAGGAAAAAGAGCAGATGTCACATTTAAAGGGATAGTTCGGGTGTTTTTGTAGTGGGGTTGTATGAGGTACTTATCCATAGTAGGTGTATTACTCACAGTAGATAACGGTCGACGTGCCTCCAGTTTGGAAAAATAGACAGGATCACCGACACCGGAGCAAAGCAATACAGTGCTGTGGACAGGGACGGCAGGAAGACGTATTTTAGCCACCTAAAAGAAAGGCTCATCTAAAAAAAAAAAATCAATAACCGATTAAGTGTACGCTTATATTTAGAATATTTTCACCACTTTACCTTGCCATCAGACGGCCTTTTCCTTCTCGTTTCCGATGGGAAACTGAACTGAAAGTGTAATTTATCTATGCTCTCTACAAAGCCAACAAGCTCTGTTGACAAAAACAGTACGATACGTTTCACTTTCAGATAGGTTTGCTGTCGGAAAATATTCTAAATATAGCGTACACTTAAACGACTAACACTTTTTGGATGGATAGATGCCACTAAATCCTACACATTGCTCCTTTAAGAAGCTACACTGACTGATGGGAAAATCATTTTAGGACTAGTGTTCACTACTAAGAGCCCCCAAATTGAGCGTGTGCCCAGATATTACCTAAAGAAAATACATTTTTAAAGGTGCAGTGTGTAGGATTCGGCCGCATCTAGTGGAGTGGTTGCAGATTGCAACCAACTGAGTACTCCTCCGCTCACTCCTCCCTTTCTAAGACTGTGGTAACGCGAGCCGCCGAGTGCAAATACCGTGGTGACACCGTTCGCCTCGCTCAGAGGCCATCCTCACCATAACAACACTACTTTGCTTTTAGCAGCGGAAGTCAGATGGCAGCTCACGTTACCGCAGTTTCACAAGCGTGTCAGAGAACTACAGTTGAAAATGAAAATTACTTAAATGACAATAGATGCAACAAAATGGCATAACTGACGAGTTACATAAGAGTCACTTCTTCATAAATGCATTGGAGGAAAACACAGTATGACTTTCTCAAGCTATGCTCTTATGTGTTCTGTGTCCTTATTCGCGATCTGCATTGAGGGTTTAAAAATAAGACAAAATCCACTAGTCCACTAAATCCACATTAGTGGGGCACATAACAGAATTGTTTTTTTTTGCTAGAATGCACCTGGGGAATTGTATTTAACGTATCACCTTACTTGCACTGGCTTCTACCTTTTGCCTTTTTGTTGAAGATATTTTCTAAATAGGGTTTTAAAGCTACAGTGAAGATACTGGCATCATATGAGAACCTAAGGGATCTATTGGTACCAACCATGTCATACTAGCGTGTCAGGAAGGAGGTGAAATAACGCTCCAAACTTATGCTAAATTTTGGCGAGGAAAAACAGTCATGGCCATTTTCAAAAAGGTCCCTTGACCTCTGACCTCAAGATATGTGAATGTAAATGGGTTCTATGGGTACCCACGAGTCTCCCCTTTACAGACATGCCCACTTTATGATAATCACACGCAGTTTGAGGCAAGTCATAGTCAAGTCAGCACACTGACACACTGACAGCTGTTGTTGCCTGTTTGGCTGCAGTTTGCCATGTTATGATTTGAGCATATGTTTTATGCTAAATGCAGTACCTGTGAGGGTTTCTGGGCAATATTCATCATTGTTTTGTGTTGTTAACTAATTTCCAATAATAAATATATACATACGTTTGTATAAAGCAGCATATTTGTCCACTCCCATGCTGATAAGAGTATTAAATACTTGACAAATCTCCCTTTAAGGTACCTTTTGAACGGATAAAAAATATAATATAATGTCATATAATTTGTGATTAATCTTGATTAACTATGGACAATCATGCGATTAATCGCGATTCAGTATTTTGATCGATTGACAGCCCTATTTCCAACACAATTTTTTATCTTTTATACTGGTGATTCAAACCAGGAGAATTTTATGCTGATCCACGATGTAGAATTGGTCCAACTATGAGCCTGTCTATGCTTGTATGAACAGGACTTTTACTTCTTGAATCAGGGGCCTGATCAGGGGCCTGATCTCCCGACTTCACAACACTACCGAGAAAGGCCTAGTGACTTTGTATTTGTTTTTGATGACACCTTCAGAGTCCATAAATGAATGAGGCATGATGGTGGCGTGGGGAATATCAAAAAGGGGTGTTCAGAGTCACTTCCTGGGCATGTTGGGGGCCTAAAATGAGCCCTTTGTGTAGATTAGAAGGAGAGTATACATGGTGAAGGAGAGCTGGAGTCAGAGGAGAAGGGAAGAGAGGAAAGATGGAGGAGCCAGCAGTTTGCTCTCCCACTAATTATCCGCCTGGTGTTTAGCTTTAGCCAGGAACCAGGAACCCGACTCTAGTCCCCCCCCACGCGGCATCCTATCCACAGGCCGCAGGTATACTCTTTCATCACACCGGCTCCAGTTACCTCCCGCATATAAGCTAACCAGGCCAGGTGAGCGCAAACACTCCTCCTCGCCAGACCTCTCCATCCCTTACAACCACACACACACACACACACTCCAGTGGACACGCAGAATGGAGCCGGAGTCAGACAGCATGCCGGAGGTACCAGAGGAGATCATACAGTTAAGTGGATCGGGCCTTTTTTCTCGGCCTCCTTACTTACTCTTGGAGCAGGCATTGTAACCTTAACTCCAAGGGCCCCTTGCATGTGCTGCCTCGGGCCCTTCCTCTACTTTCCTCGCTCCCTTACCTCCTCAACCATTTTATGCGTTCAAATATTCACTCTGCTGCATTGCCAGCCTCTCTACCTGACTTGTTTTGGTCAGTAAAACACCACCTGTTTACTAAAATGAGCTGTAAAAGCTGATATCAGATAACAGGAGATGAGAGAGTCGTAAAACTATCTTCCAAACTGAAAACCCCCGAAACGGAGAGGGGCGTAACTGCTGCTGACATCCCGTTTGACTGACCACGATGCTGATAATTATCGCTAATAGTTTCAACTGTTTCTGCCTAATGAGTCCTTTTTTAACAGATAATAAAGGAGATTTGGATCAGTGTCCTCAGTTGACTCTAATCCCTATATAATCATGCTAATTGTCCCTCCTTTATCAGTTATGGTTGCTGCCTGGCGCCGGTCTAACAGCCAAAATGAAACGTAAACTGCTGACTTATATAATGATAGTTTTCTAAGAAAACAGTGCCGTAAATGCTCCACCCGTATTATATGGATGTTTTTGTTGTGTAATGCTGCGAGGCTTCTCTTATCAGAAGAGAGGAAACCTCAGCAGATACTTGATGTAGCCGGTTTGATAAGGTTTTCAAATGTGTGTTTGTTATCGTCCAGGAAACGCCTTTTGATTATCTGTCGAAGCAGGAAACTGCAAAAACATAACACGATTATATTGCATCAGATATCTTAGAATTAAATACTGGATTTTGCGAAACCGATGAAGTGTTTTTTTCTTCAATCATCAAGTGCTGAAGTCGATTAATCGATTCTGAAAATTAGGAAAATTTTGTACAAAAAAAAATGTTAACTCAAGGGCCACTTACTCAGATTTTTCTTCTTCAGTGGATAAGGGTAGCGTAGTAAGTCAAGTGGCCCATGTTACAGAACAAAATCCAGTTTGTCATGTTTTTTTCTTTTCAAACAATGATAATTTTGTGAGTAAAAGTTAATTCTTGATCTTGGAAACAGTTCTCTGTCAAAGGTCTACTTACACAGTTTTTTCTGGAGCTTTTAACTACATCTCATGGTCTTCCTTGGTGGATATAGCTCAGTTCATCACACAACCAAAGTTATTGAACAACTGAGCATACTTCAGTTCATTACGTAACAAAGGTCACATGATAACCCGAGATCTCCATCTGCTGAGGAAGACCATGACATATGCTTAAAAGTAAAAGCTCAGGGAAAAGGTAGTAAGTGGACCTTGAGTTAAGATTTTATTTTTTAATAAAAAAAACTCTATTTATCCAAGCAAAAATGTCAAACAGACACTGGTTCCCACTTTGTATATATGTGCATTTGCTAACTTTAGCCATTTTTTCACAATTTTATTACATTTTATGAACTAAACAATTAAGCCTTGAAGTAAAAAAATATAATCTTGAGATGAATTAACAATGAAAACAATCATTATTTGCAGACCTACATCCAGTTGCCATTTTTATTAGGGACACCTAGCTTAAACTTATTTTTATTTAAATTTAAAATGCAATAAATCCTACCTTCAGGATGGTTGTAATATTCAGTTGATCAATAGATTCAACTTAATGGTCATTTTAGAGGCTGTAACGTTTTTGTGTAACACTGGGAGGTGTTTCTAATATTTTGTCCACCCCATTTACATCATCCAGAGTAAACTTTTGGTTATGTTGTAGCAGCTGCTCTTATGTGGTGAACTAAATGGGCATCGCTTCCTCTTTCTCTGACAGATATACCATCTTTCCATTCCTCATTTCTATTGTTTTGTATAAAACGTGTATTTATGAAGCTGTAACGTGTTTTTATTTTGATTCCTACCCGAAAATCAAGACATTATATTTTTGATAAAGGGGCCAAACAGTGAATGTAGCTCAGTTTTGGCACCTGTTGCCACATCACCATATTGTGAGACGGTGTGAGAGAAAAGAGGAAAGGAAAGGCAGAAGTAACTCGTCTCTCTGCAAACCTCACTCGTGCAAAATATAGCACAGGAAGACACCGAGGTGTGGTTCTGTCTGTTTTTTTTTTCTTCTTCTTCCTTTGTGACATGGTGGGAAAAACTATAAAACAGACCAAATCCATACCTGGCTCACCTGTGACATGATCTAGCTTGCATATATGGCCACACCTGTTTTTGTGCAATGGCACTAGTGTTGTTTTTAGTGTGGCCTGCTTGGTCTTGTGTTGCTTAACAGTGATGTAATGTTGTCCGTGGTTGTTAAGCAGCAACACAACCCATCATTTTGTGTCACGTCTGAGTGTAATAGCACTCATCACATCAACCGCACCCTCCACTCTGTCTTTCCTAAAGGGATTGTGGTCTGGAGGCGTCTGTGTCTTTGCAGTTAAACACATTTTACTCAACATTTCAGTCAGTGTGGAGAGCAGTAAAGTACTGTAAGTAAGAATGTCAAGAAATGGTCTTGTGATGGTGACAAGTGTGTTACTTCCTACATTTGTCACCACATTGTGGGCTTGACTTCTGCTTTTGCTTCTCCTTAACTCCGAACATCCATTCCCACATGGAAACAACTCCATGTTCTTACACGTCCTGTTTCAGCCCACCTCTTCCTCTTCTGTGGGAGGGGATTTGTGTAAAATGAGTGTGACTCAGTGCCAGTTGACTGTTATCATCATCATTCCAAACTATTTTCTGCCCTCTCTACGGCAAAGTTAGACCTCTTTCCTTTTGTCTTACCGTTCTTTTCTTCTTCTCTTCTCCTGCAGGATGCTCCAGTTCAAGCCAGCACCGGGTCAGTTTGGTCCAGAGGTCCGCGAGCCGGGCCTCCGGGTGTGGAGGGTGGAGAAGATGAAGGCGGTGCCGCTGGATAGCTCCGAGGTGGGGGCCTTTTATAACGGGGACTCCTATCTGGTGCTGGAGAACCGGGGTCAACTGGGAGCCGACCTCCACATGTGGATAGGTGAGAGAGAGACACATCTGGGTTACATAATGTGCATCTACAGGGTTATGTAGCATGCAGCTGTGCAATCTGACTCAAGGCTGAAGCTCTTTGTACACTCAACAGGCTTCCAGTGAGTCTGAGTAGATGGCACATTTACAATGATGGCATCTCATTTCAGGACAAATTCAATCAGTAATGTCAGACGACGGCTAAGTCATGGGAGCAAGAAACACACACACACACACACACCAGATAAGAGCTGAAGAGGGAGATAGAATATTTTGGAGTAACAAGAAGACAAGAGATCATCTGTTACAAACTGTTCTTGCAACCATGCGTAACAATTTTGTCATGTCTTGTTGTTTTTTTTGTCTATATGTATCACATACTATCGGTGTTTGTTTGTCTGGACTTTAGTTTTTACTTTGTATTGTTTTGTTTTATTGTATGTATGAAATCGACATGCACTCGACGTTTAACTTTGCTGCCTTCTTGGCCAGATCTCCATCTCAAAAGAGATTTTACCTCAATGGATTTTATCTAAATAGAGGTTAATACAATCTGAATCAACAAAGCAGACATAATCACAATCACAATTAGACCATTTTCAGATCTATGAATTGCTGCCCATATCAGCAATTTTTTCATTTATTCAAAAAGGTCTGATGTTGTGCTCAGACTCCTCAGATGGAAAAGCAACCGAGACAATCAGAGCTCTGTAGGCCGGATCATCGTCCCCAACCACGGCCTAAAAATGGTGACAGAAAAATGGCAACGTAATCTCGATAAGACTGAAGCAGCAGTACAGGTTGTTGTAAGTCGGCATACAGAAATACCATCTCTTAAATTGGCTTATTTCTTCAATCAATGTTAAATGCAAAATTACATCGATATGTCGCTCTCTAGGACAAAACAAACAACAATAAAACATGATGATCGATTGGTCAATCAAACAGAAAATGAGGAAAAAGTTCACTCTTGACCTTGAAACACTACTCATACAAAAAAAAAACGTACTCAGATCTTTCTTCTTCAGTTGATCGGGATAGCTTAGTTAATCATGTGGCCTAAGTTATCTAACATTTGAGCAAACTCCAGTGTGTCATGTTACGTCACATGATGAACTGAGCTATCTATATCTGCTAAGGAAGACCATGTTGGAAAGTTGAAAGCTCTGAAAAAAAAAGAAAAGCTTGTAAGTGGCATACAGAAATACCATCTCTTAAATCGACGTTAAATGCAAAATGACATTGTCAGGCCGGATATGTCACTCTCTATTGATTGATTAGGACAAAACAAACAAGAACAAAACATAAAAAAACTCCCAGAAAATGTCTAAAATGAACACAATGTCAGACTGATAAATGAAGTGAAATAGGAATTTTGATCATCAGGTTCAATAAGAATCAGTTTCCATATCAGAATCATTTTTTTCCCACCAAATTAAAAGATGGATTGAAATGTGACCTTTTGATCAGTGACAAAAAGAACAATATTTAAGGACAACACACAGGTTAAAAGACATAATGTGTGTACTACTACATGCAATGCAGCATGATACTGTACATACTATATTCTGGAAATGTTTTCTGTCTTCAACAGCAGATGAGGGACGACTTCATCGTTGCAGGAAGGTCTTTAGAAAGCCAGGAGAGACACTAAAAAAAGAGATACTCTTCCTCTTTCTATTTTACTCCGTCCAGTAAAACCACTAACCATTGTTGCCCAGTGCTTTACTACACACGTAACCCTGGCCCCGTGCTGCGGTTGAGAAGCTAATAACCCTCCCACTAATGGTGATGACACATGAGACACGGCGCTGACCTGCTTCATCATTGTGTGAGGAGGAGAGAGGCTGGATGGAGAGGGATGAAGAGGGAGAGATAGGAGTCCCGAGGGGAAACTGGGATGAGCGGGAGCCCATTAAAAATGCAGGAGGACTGTTACAGTACTGTTGTTTCCAGCATGTATCCGGTGCTTAGGTAACACTAAGCTGATTGTCACAGCTTGGAGAGGCTCTTTGTGCTCAAGCATGCGTCTCTCTGGAGCCTCCCCTCCCTCCTCCATGTTTACCATCGATGACCCCTCTTTGTGCGTCCAGTGGCCGCCAGCTTCTCGTCTCTTTTGTCTCTGTGACCTTTCACCTCTGTCAGCGGCGGCTCTTTGTTCCTCATAGTGGGACATGTTAACCTTTCTGGCCTCATTTCCTGATGCTTTCTCCTGTGTTCTCTCACTTCTACTTTTGAGCTTCATCAGGGATCAAAGTAGGAGACAATACCTTGCTTTGACCTACAGGGAGTGTGTCTCAGGTGTCTTTCAAAGATTATCACCACCCTCAAACTCACAAACCAAATGGTTTATATGAAGAATAAATCAGAAACAATGAACAACACAACACCCTTTTGAACTTGATATTTAGTTCTTTCTTCTCTTAAGAGTCCCTTCTCTGTTGTAGGTGAGAAGTCGTCCAGGGACGAGCAGGTGGCGGGCGCCATGCTGGCCTGTCAGCTGGACAACTTCCTGAGCGGCGAGCCCGTCCAGCACAGGCACACCCAGGGCTACGAGTCACTGGAATTCATGAATCTCTTCCCCAGAGGGGTCAGCTACAAGGTGAGGACGGGCTGGACCTAATTCTGGATGTTCAGATGCTTTAAATGCCATTGGAATATGATTCACAGTACAAATATCTCTATTGTCAAGCAAAAATCAAATATTTTTAACGTCAGCTGCACAGTTACATTTGATGTAATGTGGTACCAATTATAGGAAAAATATATATAAATATAGGAAAACATATTTAATATTGATTGTAAAGTTTTTCAAAGACATAATCAGGCATTAAGACAAGATAGAAAAGAAACAATGCATGTTTAAAATGACACATAAATAGCATTTTTTTTAAAGTGTAAAATAGAATAATAGAATAAAAATGTATTATTAGAAATGTAATTCTTCTTATATGTTGAATTGTAGGCTTGCCTGTAGACAAATTTCACATTTTTGCATGTTAGCAGATCTGCAGCTGTGCATTGACTATAGCAATTCATTGGAATTGATAAATTGGATGTGTACCAATTGAAAAGCAATCTTATTACGCGTGCTTGCTTTGAAATTTTAAATTTATACTTAACTTTAAACTTGCATGGTAATTGAAATAATTTTTCTCAAGTTTTCAAATGAGAAACTGAATGTAAAAATTACCTTTAGACATATTTCTCATTTAATCTAGCATCTTTTTTATTGCTGCGTAAATCTCTTTTATCAATTTATAGCACCTTGGATAACATGGCCTTTGTGCCAAAGTTCATTCATGCCACTCGATTTGCACGGGCGCTTGTTAAAACAAACCAGGATATTAAAGCTGACGTTTCCCAGCAGGACAAATAACATAAAACAAAAAAAACCCATAAAGCCTTTAAATGAATATCCCACTAATATCTCTCACAGGATGGCGGTGTGGAGTCGGGCTTCAGGAGGCCTCAGGGCTCCGGGACGGTGCAGAGGTTGTACCAGATCAAAGGGAAACGCAACATCCGTGCCAAGGAGGTGGAGCTGTCCTGGAGCAGCTTCAACAAAGGAGACTGTTTCATCCTCGACCTTGGAGAGGTGAGGAGTCGAGGACACGAAAACTGTAAATCCAGCTGCAGGAGAACAAAAGAAAATCAGTCAGCTTTCATAATCAGGTTGACCTAAGCACTCAGAATATACTGCTGCAATCCAAAATCAAGTTTGTGATGTAAAACTGCAAATTGCATGAGGTGAAAATGAAAATAGTGACAGTTTTATCGTTATTGTGATCTCCAGATCATTGTGTCGTGGATCGGGTCGCAGGCCAACGTCTTCGAGAAGCAGAAGGTGCGTGAGATCGCCTCGCTGATTCGTGACACCGACCGACACGGTAAAGCAAAAATTGTGGACAGCAGCGAGGGGGACGAGCCGGATGAGATGCTCAAGGTAAACACACACTCATTTTACTTGGACATAAATCATTTTAAAGGAACGGTTTGACATTTTATGCACTAATAGATTTCTTGCTAGGACTTGGATAAGAAAATTGTAACCACCCTTTAGAGCTTTAGAGGTGCTGGTAGGTGGATTTTGTTCCGTTTGGACAGAGGCAGGCTAGCTGTTTCCATTGGTTTCCAGTCTTTACGCTAAGCTAAGCTAACCGTCTGTTGCCTGTAGCTTCATAATTAGCCTACAGATGTGAGAGTGGTGTCAATCTTCTCATCTAACTCTCTGCAAGAAAGCAAATCAGCATATTCCACCAAAATGTGGAACTATTCCTTTAAACTATGCTTTTCAGGCCAATCACCAAAAATGATTCAAAATCAATTGAAGGAAATCTGAGCTTCCTGTCTTGTTTGCCGAGCAGGTCCTGGGGAAGATGCCACAGCTGGCAGAGAGCACACCGGAAGAGGACACCAAAGCAGACGTTTCCAACTCCGCCTCCCTCTACAAGGTAGCATCATCTGCATAGCTTTTAAATCTGCACCGATGCATCAAACTACCATTTACAAGCAGAAATACATATGCGTTTGCTCCACAGGTGTCCGATGCGACGGGCTCCATGACGACGACCAAAGTGTGTGAGAAGAGCCCGTTTGCCAAGGACCTGCTGGTTCGTGACGACTGCTTCATCCTGGACAACGGCGCCAACGGAAAGATCTTCGTCTGGAAAGGTGAGGAAATACTACTTGACCCCGAACCAGCAAACTGGCGCCGCCTGAAATGCATACCGAGGAAAGTGATAGTTGTTACATGCCGGTGATATTCGGTATCTAATTGGATGAAATTTTAATGAGCATTGTGAAAAATAGTGGTTGACAGTTTTCGCAGGGAGGAGAGTCTCAGGATGCGCTTGGAGATGTGGAGTATGAGCATTATGAGTATGGGAACACCAGTATTATTAACTGGTTTCTGTACAGTACCATGCTGTCCACGTGGGATTCATTGTACGTTTGCATTTTGAAAATAACAAACCAGATGAAAATTCAAATACATAGCTGTTATTATCTGAATGAAATATATATGTTACAATTATGTTTTTCTAAGATTACATATTTTAAGGTTTTATTTCCTGGTAGAGACTTTCATTTCAAAGCAAAATAATGCCGCACAAGAAAAACTCACATAATGAAATACAGATAAAACGGTCTAAGCAAAATTTACAATTATAACTGAACAGTTGACTGAATAAATAGAATATGAAAATCTAAATAATTTTATTTATTTTTAGTCAGAAGGGTGTAGAGGGGACTCATGTCCTCTTATTATATTAATAAAAACAGACCTGGCTTAATATTTCACTTTGTTTTATTCTATTTCACTACTTTATTTTAAACTCTTAATCCAATTTTAAAATATGCATGTATGTGCGTACGTATATAATATCATTTTCACTCATTAATACTACATATTTACTTGAAACTGCTGTAATTTAGGGCTGCGACTAACAATTATTTTCAGTGTCGATCAATCTCACGATTGTTTTCTCGATTCAGTGTTTCCCAAAGCCCGAGATGACGTCCTCAAATGTCTTGTTTTGTCCACAACTCAAAGATATTCAGTTTACTGTCACAGAGGAGTAAAGAAACCAGAAAATATTCACATTTAAGAAGCTGGAAACAGAGAATTTTGACTTTTTTTTTTTAAAAGAAATACTCAAAAAGATTAATCGATTATCAAAATAGTTGGCAATAAATTGATTAATTGTTGCAGCTCTAATTATATTAAGGAAATCCTGGAAACAGCCCTGGCAGTAGGTAGGTAGGTAGAAAGGTACGGTCGATAGATAGATAGATAGATAGATTGATAGATAGATAGATAGATAGATAGATAGATAGATTGATAGATAGATAGATTGATAGATAGATCTATAGATCTATAGATAGATAGATATACTATATATCACTTAAACTGTCACTGATTGGCCGTCAGGTACCGGAGCAAATGCTGAGGAGAAGCAGGTGGCCCTACAGATGGCGGATAACTTCATTGAACAGATGAAGTACCCCAAGATGAAAACACAGGTACAGTACTGGTACTTCCTGTAAATGTTGCAATAGCTGCTCTCCTACTATCTGTGTATCACCAGCTCTGGCTCCTGCGGCCTTTTACAGCAGCCTGTTATGATTTCAAAGGCTTATTTACAGATCTAGTTTATAGTAACGCCGTTTTGTAAGCAGTAAAAGTTGTATTGTGCTGCAGGTGGAGATCCTGCCACAGGGGAAGGAGACCATCATCTTCAAGCAGTTCTTCCAGAACTGGAACTAAAACATTTCACGGGAACGTTTGACTAAATCCTGCACGCGAGGGAGAAGAAGAAGAAGAAGCTGTGTATCTGAAATCAGACAGCATCTGATACAAAACACATTTTTTTATATGCATTTACTTGTATGGACATATTTGTAAGGTACCGTGCTGACAGAGCACACTGTAGGTTGTTTTGAAATTGGTAGAATAAGAGATGTGATGCCACTTTTATAAATGCAAACAAGTTTCCTCTGTTGAGATTATAACGATTATAAAGTAAATGAGTTTTTTACATTTGTTCTAGTGTCACATTAATTACCTGCATTTGAAAAATAAACTGAAACTGCTCGCTAGAGGAAGTGGTTTGATTTTTTTCTTTTTGTCATGATGTTGTTTAAACTATGCCCTCTCTGTTGCCATGGCGGCGTGAATATTATCTGCACACAATAACCCAGTATGATGACACCACAGCCTCATGGTCCACTGTTACACCCCATATTCAAATGTTGTACTTATGCAACAGTTTGCAGTACTTTAAATAGGTTACGCTACCTTACATCAGTTTATTGTATATGATTCATTGTTTTATTAAATTCAATTCGCTCCACCTCGACCAACTACAACAATAAAATGCTGCACGTGAATGCATCAGTAATAATAATCCTATATAATATATTGAATATTTCACTCACAGGGGCCAATTTTCTGCATTATGAGTACTTTTACTTTTGATACGTTTGGTATATTTTGCTGATAACACACTTTTTGAATGCAGGGTTTTTACTTGTAGTGAAGTATTTTGTATTGTTGAGCTGCAACTTAAGTAAAGGATCTGAATACTTCTTCCACCACTGACAGTAATTTCAGTCTGAATGATTATTTTTACGTTAAAACTACATTAATGCTAAAATTACTAATGTTTTTTTATTGCATGATCAAGAGATTTACTCGTAGCCTGTTAAATATATAGTTAGATTTCTAATCCATGCTTCGTCAATGCTTAAAAATGATAGTTTTATAGTATTTGAATTACTCTTTTTAACTTCTGTCTTTTTGTATTGTCTTGTTTCTTGCCTTAATTCCCTTTTATGACACATAGCACATATAAAACACTTTGAATTGCCTTATTGTTCAAAGTCGCTATCCAAATAAATGTGCCTTGCCTCACAGTTGCATTATGCATCTTCATATCCTCTAGCAGGCTTAAACACTCACTCATCAGGCAATAAATACTGTCTGGTTCAGCGTGATGTATTTATGGCCTATTAGGCTGCAGGTCAAGAGGGCAGGGTGATGAGGAGGGGTAGGACCATGATGCAATGTGTTTTACTCTGACGTTTCTTCCAGTAGCTAACCAGGAAGTGAATGAGTGAAAGAATTAAAACATGAGGTGGTTGTTTTTTTTCTAGCTGAGTCATTTTTATGATTTCCCTGCATTGCGGGCATGTTTGAAGCATTCAATGCACGGCTCTGTATGTGTCAAAGAGGGTTTATATTCTATTTTATTTGACCTTTTTATTGAACGTATTATTATTTTAATATTTTTATAATATTTTAATATATATAATATTATATATAAATATAACATTTTAATAATATATTATTTTAAAATCTCTTGAAAAGAGCCAAATAAAATGGGTGAAAAAGCGTAAAATACATGACATTAAAACATAATTTATTGAAAAAGTTGTGCTTTAAAACTGCCTTGAAAATGACTTTTACATACATTTACACATGATTATGATCAAATGTTTATTACGGTTTTGTCCGTCCCTTTGATGCCCAAAATGGACCAACTTTTTATGGCAGTTTATGTTGGAGAGGAGATATGACTGATTACAGTAAATGACAATAAACAATTGTCTCCAATCGTGAATATTATGTGTGTCAAGGCAACGATACGTAGTTGTTACTGGCCTTAAATTTTACATTAATGCATTGTGACATGTGGTAAAATATAGCAAATACAGTTTATAAATCATGCTTAGGCCAAAACTCCTTTTGCTTTTGCTGTCAAATTTGTTTGAACACAGTTTTAGGTGTTTTAAGAATTACTTTACGCAGTACTTTATGTCCATTATAAGTTCATCTATTTTTGTATATTATATCTCAGCTGCCACTATATAAACTATATCAACCGTAACAGCTTTGTTAATAAGTGTAAATAGTTACAGTAACACTGCTGCTAAATCAGAGCTTGTGCGTCACTCTGAGTGATAATCAGAGAGTTATAACTGTTATAAAAAGTCACGCCGTTGTGCACTCATGGTGAACGTGCCAGCAGCTCTGCCGGGAAGCCGTTAGGATTTCGTGTCAGAGAGCTGTGCACAAAGTTTCCCTCACCTCCTCAGAAGCCATAAAAAAGTCCAAAGATCAGGGAGCCACCGAAAGGAACAAATACGATGACTAGAGAGCAGCGGCTGTCTAGTTGCCTCCACCAGCAGAGCTGCATCACCGCTCACCTCAGACAACAGGTATGACAGCATCAATATCAGCATGTGTGATGTGACTGAATTTATAACAACATAGTTCAACGTTTTATTCTTAATTGATGCAATTTTACACAGTTTTAGAATACTTATTTTGCATTGTAGGTATAAATGTATGTATGTGGTGAATATTCAACACATTTTATATATGAAAAGCATCTTGAGATAAGTTCTGTTATGATTTGACGCTCTATAAAAATTAATTGAATTGAATTATTATATTTTGGATATGATCACAAACCTGAAGAAAAGGCATTTTTTCTAAACTTTAGAAAATGTATCTCTTATTCTAAATTGATACTCACGCATCACTGAATCGTATATAGATAAAATTAGTAATATAATAAGTTATTAAATAGTTTAAATTGTTTTGGCAGATGTTTTTCATTTAGAGTCAAATAAAACATTTCTTTAAGTCTTTAAGTGAATCACATCTGAATGTTACAGCAATATTTTTTACAGTGTTTCTCAACATACTGTAGCTAGTTTCATATTTCCACTGAAATACAATTCACTTGTTTTGAATTTTCTTAACAAAGAGAATATAAATCTATAAATATTTATAATATATATGTTATATTGCTTCAGGTTAAACTACTCAACCGTATATCAAATAGTTAAAATTAGCTCCAACTACACATTAATGCATCAGTAAGAATAATCTAATAATATAAATAGTAAAAAAAACGTACTTTTGATACATAAAGAACATTTCACTAATATTACTTACAGATTCAAAACCATACTTTTACTTGTAATGTATTTTTTTTTTTTATATTGCCGTATTACTGCTTTTACTTCTTCCATCACTGGTCACCAAACATTTGATTTATTTTTCCTATTTTCTCTGCTCAACAGGAGAGAGGACGCCACCATGGAGATGAAAAGTATCCTGAAATCTGCTAGAAGTAGGTCTTTTTTAAATATCTTTATTAAATCACTGCCAATGCCACTTTTCTCCTACATTCATGTTTGATAACCTACAATCTTTGCCTGGTGTGGGCAGATAATGTGACGTCATGGAACTTATATTAAATCAGATAGATGCTCATAAATGTTTTATAGTATATTATTCATGACTGTGGCTGTAAATGCTTGATCGTCGACCCCCTTTAACGCACTCTGAAAGGCTAATTAATGATAAAGTATCATCTGTTGATTTACTTCCTTTGTTGGAAAAGTAAAACTTCCTTTTCCCATAATTTTCAGCTGGATGTCGTGTGAACTAATAATTAGTTTCTCCTGAATTTGTCCCCCTGCAGGAGTGAGCATATTGAAGGGGGGTGACGGCAGCACCACCCAGAGCAGCTCCATCTGTGCCGTACGCTGGACCCTGCCCGAGGAGGACGTCCAGACTCACAGCTCGGTCCCCAGCAGACCTGCCACCAACACCAACAACACCAAACGCTCACAGGTACATTTACACGTCTTTGATTTTGTTCAAACTAATATTTCTACTTTTTCCAGTGACTTCTGTTTTGTTTGTTTTTTACCATTTTTTTTAAACCTGTATGCATTTCCAATTTGGTGCATTTAACTGTCATAGAACATTTAAACGTGACCTGTTGTGTTTCCTCTCAGCAGCATCCTCGTCAGAACGGCCTGAAGGATCTACGCAGCCTGCAGGAGTGTGTGCAGTTCATCCATCACTGGAAAGAGCAAGTGGACCAAGTCTGCAAGGTAGGACACAACAGAAGGAAGGAAAATGTCAGTCAGTGGCTCAGCAGACTAATGTTAATGTTATTAATTCAACCCAACTTTATGTATTTATCTAGCACCTTTCACACAAACATGCAGCCCACCATGCTTCACATAGAAAAAAAATAAATAAATAAATAAAATTTTGCAAGACTAAAAATTAAAACAACAAAATGTTAAACATCAATAAATAAAAGTCAATAAAATTAAATAAATTAAACACCAGGGATAAAAAAAATTATGTAAAAAACTAATTAAAGTTTAAAAACTAAGGCTATAACATTACTTCAAATTAAAAAGGTCTTTAACTTCCTTCTAAAAATACACATAGAGCTTGCTATTCTAACATCCAGAGGCATAAAAGTACTTTTATGAGACACATAAGGAGCATTTACAAGAAAAGCAGTGGAGGACCTTAATGATCTGACTGGAACACAAAATTAAAGAAAATCTCAAGGTCATTTAAAGCTTTACAAAAAAGTACAATAACTTTAAAATCAATTCTAAGGTAGTGATACAGGTAGTTAGTGCAGTGGTTTAAGCAATGTGATCCATTTTCCTTATTTTAGGTAAGACTGAACTAGCTATAGTTTTCTAAACTTTTTAGGTAATCCAGTGAAAAGGAAATTACAATGATATACAGTAATACTCATTAACAGCAGTCTTACAGTGTAAATTTAGAGGGAAAATAACAAATAGACGAGGAAGAACTCATGTTTTAACCCTCAATTCCCTTTTTAATAATATAGAGATTTGTTGTTTGCAAGCTCAGCAAAAAAAAGTCCTTTTGATTCTGAGAGGAAAATGAGAAAAAGGTGTCAGACTTTATATGATTGATCATTTCAGTCTGTTAAAAGTTCACAGCTGGAGATAACGCTTACAAATGTTGAAAGCTACAACGCCTTATTTTGTGCGTAATGACTTCAGGTGAACCCGTATGTATCACCGTACAGATTGGATAAGCGTTGCTATGGGAAACCATTACTTTGCTTGGTCAAGCAGAGTGATGACTAAGTTATTTGGGTGTGTGGATGCTGATAGGTTACACGTTTATTGACTCTTTTACGACCCGGTTACATGACCCTCTGCCCTGCAGCGCTGGGACATGTAGGGTGGGCATTGACATGTAAGAAGTTATGTAGCCTACTGTATCTGGTTTTCTCTTTTACAAGTGGCTCATATGACTTTAACCTGGCTCTTTAGACATCTGTAAATGTAAAACGTCCCACATGTGGCGTATTTAACACTGCTGTGACCTGTAAATGAACTGTAGCCGAATGCCCAACGTTCCTGAGTCGGCATGAACTGGCTTTCATTTGTCTTTATGTTATATAATTGTCGTATAGTGACACACCATTATGTTTATAAGACATTGTCTGACAGTGTGTGGTGTTGTGTTTTAGCAGGGCAGTGGCGATCCAGACGAGGGCACCAGCAAGAAAGAAGCCGAGCAGAGTTCAGACCGGCGCGCTGAGCGCAGTCTTGAGGAGAGCCGGAAACTGATCCTGGAGTGGGCTGACGAACTCCACCACGTTGACGAGGTCGGTACACACACGAGTCAATATGTGATTATTGTAAAAACTATACTGTAACTATCAACTACAGATTGAATTTAAAATCTATGTAACACATGCGGTTGTGAAAGGAAACATTCTGATACAACTAATGGCAAAAATATCAATCTTAACTTACTGATTTTGTGTCCTTAGCTCCTGAAGGAGACATCGGAGAGTGAAGATAATGAAGAAGAGGATGCCAATGAGAAGGCCCAAATGAGGATCATGGACTGGGCAAAGGAGCTGCAGATGGCGACTGAGGTGAGGAGTCCTGAACTTAAAAACAAAAAGTCAAAAAAAACTTGTGGAAAGGTTTAGTATTCGTTACTGTCAACAGAAATGAACACCTACCAAGTGCAGCTCAGTTAAGAAGTGTGAGCACATGAAGAAGCACTGTGTCAGAGTTAGTGTCAGGTTTATTATTTTTTTTAAGTTAAAACTGTGCCAAATCCTGCAGCTGAAACGAGTGTTTGTGTTTGCAGAGTTGTGGCGTGCAGAGCGACGAGCTGGGTAAAGTGTTGCGCCAGCTGGGCCTGAAGAAGAAACGTCTGGTCAACCTGCTGCCTCTGCTGGAGTTTATCACCTGGTCGCTGCTCAAAGAAGACAGCACGGTGAGAAACCACATGGTCACACAAATTAACATTTGATGTTTGTATAAAAAAAAAAGAAAGAAAAGAAAATAATTTGCAAAAAATGTTTTTTCTATAAAATTGTGTTAAAAAAGTTGGTTACTCAGAAGGCCAAAATGAAATAGAAACCATGGGAAGTCGATTTAATTCTAAGATAAACATTTTATTGTGTCACAAACAAGCCTTTGTTAAAGCCGTAAAAGTCAGAATTGGCTTAAACTCAAAAAACGAAACCAAGCAGTTGTTAACGTTCGACATGACCAGGTTATAAAACCACCTTACTTAACGTGTGATTTGAGTGAACCCTGCTCTTCGAATACGTGCAGAGCATCAATAAAGGAACACAGTGATTCAGTATATACAACCCTGATCTGCCTCTCCTGATAAACTGCAATAATAAATGTCTTTGATAACTGATAGCGAAGACTCTGCAGATAAACTATTCACGTCGGGGTGCAGCATTACCCTGTCGGGGCAACAACAACAACAACCGGCTCGCCGTACATTATCCCTCACATACGCGGATGATGGTGTAGTGTACGTAGCAAAGCTCTTGATTGAAGTTTAAAGAAATATTTAGCCTTTGGTGCCCAGTTTTACTTTATTTCAGCTGGAGTTGAGGCCATGAATACGTCACATGACTTTCTGCTGCTTGTACAGTAACAATAAACCGCCCTTTGCTCTATTTGTGCACGGGAAAAACTCACAACCTTCCTGGAAGGTTCACACATCATTTACAGGATTTACTGCTTATGATTATGTTTGCAAACTGCACGGTCAGAACGAAAAGTAGAATTAGGGAATCGCTACATAAAATTGCTGTTCCTATGAAACATATTTTCATTTTATCTATCTTTTTTTTTTTCCTTTTCAGAGAAAGATTTCACAGTTGTGGTTACTGGCAAAGCAAAGGACCTGGCAATCAGGGATTCCAAGATACATCCCCAACTCAGGTATGCACTTTTGAAATCATTTCAAAATCATCATTTGCCTAAAGTAAGAGTACAATTACTATTATATTAAACTGAGTATTTAAACCAGTGGTACCCAACCTTTCCCATAATACAAGACTATTTCTCCTTGCAGCCACCACTCACCACAGTGTGTGTGTCTATGAGTTGTGAGCAGTTCAATCAAAGAGGGATTGTTCCTTCTCAGAATAATTTGTAGAGGCCTGAAGAGTATTTCAAAAGAAAAAACAACAACATTAAGCAAAATTTACCAAAAATAAAAACCAGTGTGAGAAGTAGAGTTTAGTTTTTCCTATCCTGGTAATCATCTCACACTTCAGATTCATCTTGTGACCCTTTGTCCTAACTCCTGGAAATCATTGGTTTAGAGTCTACAATTAAAATATCCCTTGTCCATCCACTGTGACTTTATTATAATGTTTGTGTCTCTATTTTCAGTTTGGAGTTGGATTTGCAGCGCAGAAGGTAAGATCAACCTACACTTTATCTTCATCTTATCTCACGTAGACCAGAGAAAAAGCAAACATCGCTCATATGTGCCTCTCTCTCTCTACTTCCTACCAGCTGATGTGATTCTGGATCCCATGACCAGCCACCCCTGGCTGCAGCTGTCAGAGGACCAGCGTAAGGTCCAGGAGGGCCGCTCAGAGGCCGAACTGCCTTACAGCTCACAGCGCTTCGACAGCTGGCCCTGCGTGCTGGGCTGGGAGGGCTACAGCTGCGGCCGCCACTACTGGGAGGTGGACATAGCCAACAACGGCTGCTGGCGCGTGGGACTGACCACCGCCGGTTCCAAGCGTCAAGGCCGGTTCCCCATGACCCCAAAGCAGGGCTACTGGACCCTGTGGCGCAGCACAAACCAGTTCTACGCCTGCACCAAGCCGGAGACTCCACTGCCCATCGGCCTCATGCCTCGACATATGGGGATCTACTTAGACTACGAAGAGGGTCAGATCTCCTTCTACAACGCAGAAACAAAGTCCCACATCTACACCTTCACCGGAAACTTCAGAGGGAAGCTGTACCCGCTGTTCGCCCCGCTGGATGGTCGCACATGCATGACAATCCATCCTCCAAATACTGAGATAGAGGAGTTTTAACAACTCTTACTGAAAAGAATTCACTTGGACTTGGAACAAAAATTGTATTGACCAAAAAAAATACAGAAAATAAAATCTGCACGAAGATGAAGATTTTGAGTTTAAAATCTCTCAATCGTCAGTTAAAAACTGACTTTGAACAGTGGTACACATGAACACATTACAGTATATCAAAGTGATGATGATATTAATAGATGTATCTGATCATACCACTCTAAAAGAAATCTAAAAATCTGCAGTAATATAAGTGGAGGAACAAAATGTTGAAAGTATTTATTTAAAAAAAATTTAATTTAAACATTCATATTTATGTGTTTATCATGAAAGTGTGAACACATTCTGCAACTACATATATGCATGCACTTTATAATGCACTTTCAGATAAATATTTCATATGCATATTGTATTGTCTTTCATTCTTATCTTTTTTTTCTATCACATTACTCTTTTTTTTCCACAAATATGTCTGAGAGTCTGAGAGAAACATCGTCATGATTCCGCCCACATATCGATGTATGTATACAAATGTAGAGCTCTTAAATAAAAGATCTTTGGACTTACATTTCATTCACTTCTTCCCCCTTGACAAGCTTTATCAATCAAGAAAACTTTGATAACGTTGCACAACAAAGTGTAGCTGAAGTGGGAGTACCAAATTAAGACATATAAAATGTGTGTAGATGTGTGTCAGGAGTCTCTCTTACAAGCCCAGGGTCCATACGCCTCACAGCGAGCGGCGAAGAGACTCCCTCCTCCTCTCAGGTCTGCACAGTCCCTGTAATCGGCATCCCACTCCACCGTCACCCTTCAAAGCACACGCAATGCAATATGTAATGCTTGTATATATTTACTATATTGTTGTATTTATCAAATTGATAATTATTTGTATTATTAATAATAAAAGCAAATTAAAATGTATGAAGTTTGTGTGTTCATATACAAATATAGGTAAACCATGTGTTTTCTATTATTATCTACTGGACTACTAGAGCTAAAGTCTGTTACTGGGCACTGTCATCGTACAGTGTATATTCAATACATGTTAGAGTTAAAGAATACTTTTAGTCTTTATTCACAGCTTTTATTCAATTACTCTTTAGTTATTTTACATGTTCGTTCTTTCTTATAATTAGCACCAAATTATGTAGCTCTGTACAGGAGCCTTCCTGAGAAAATATTAATTACAGACCCATTAAATAAAGCATTATTTTATTTATTTTATTTATTTTATTTATTTTATTTATTTTATTTATTTTATTTATTTTATTTATTTTATTTATTTATTAATTTAAAATATTTACTTTGTTTATTTATTTATTTATTTATAATATTTATTTATTATTTGGCTCATTTGTTGTATTTTGTTTCTTACATACATTATTTGTTGTGGTGTTTTAACCTGACTTGGATGCTGCTGTAACGCTTAAATTCTCCCTTGAGATAAATAAAATTATCTCTCTCTACTGCTTCTTCACAAATATTTTTGAATTCACAAACAAATGTCTTAATTGGGATACATAAATATGTTGCCATCTTATAGATAATAGAACCACAAATACGTTTTAGCTTGCTGAATTAAAGCTTTTAAATCTGGTTTAAGTAGATTCAGTAGAAAAAGACTAGTATAATATTTAGTTCACCTATCTTGCTGTGAGTAATGTCTCAAAGCTCCACTAATAAATCAAGAGCATCAGCGTTCTGTCCATAAATGCTGATCTACAGAATTTTCTCCTCTTTATCTCTCCTGTCACCTTTGTACTCAACGTTTCTATCGTTCAATCCTGCATTTGAAGAACATTTGTCCTGGACTTACGGCATGTAGTGCTGGATGTCTGTCCCGTCCCCCCACAGCCACTGACCCTCCTGCTCTGCGTCCGTCAGTCCCACCCACAGGAAGGGGAAGCGAGGGAACTTCCTCATCACACCTTGGATAAATTCCTGAGGAGGAAGTGACATTTTAGAGGACTTTAAATCCATTTTGGGAAATGATACTTGGTGTTTTCTGTCTGGTTCCATCCTCTCCTACCATCTCTGCAGAGTCTTTGATTACAACCAGGCTGCTGTTGTGTTGCAGGCAGAACTCAGCGCTCTCTTTCCACTGACGATCCTCCTGCAGTCCAACTGAAAAGAAGTAGCAATGACTTCTCCACCACAGCCAGCCGTCTGGACACAAACTGCACCTGGAGTCTACACGCAGCAGCGAGGAAACATTGATTGAACACATTTTGACTTGTCATAGTGGCAAAAGTACAAGTGTCCCAGTCAGAGTGACAGTAAATCAGCACGCACAATACCTAGATCCTGAAATCAAAGCAGCTAAATGGAATCCAGCCATCATTATCTTCATTATTTGCACCTGTGCTTTCCCTACTGTGACATGTCAAAAAATGTCTTCTGTGAAAAAGGCCCATCACTGGTTGATATAATGCATTGCTGCAAGATTTCATCAAAGCTTTCACCACTTTATCTGTGACATCCAACTCAGTCTTTTAGAGAAGAGTTTGAGACAGTTTGAGATGCCACATGTGTGCAGAATGTCAATTGTTCGTATATCAGAGAAGAAAATATAAATCACCTTGAGTGACAGTGTGGAGCATCAGGTTCAAATCACGGCGCTCTTTTTGGCACTGCTGCAGTCGCTCCATCATCATCATCATCAGCTCCTCTCCCGAAGCTTTGGAGGTGATTTGATCCACTTCTGGTGCTCCCGTCCACGTGGCTGACAAATGAACACGAGTGATTGAATAACTTGATGTGAGTTTGACTTTATCGCCGTTATGTGCTTCATGATGGTTTGTAATTTCAAGAATTATACATATGTAAAATGTATTATCTTATGTTTATACTCACCAAATAATACCAAACACAAAAGAAGTCCCATGACCAGGATTGTTGTTGCCACAGCAACAGCCACACGAGTTGTCAACTGACAAGTCTGGCAACTTCCTGCACCTGAGTATAACATCATTGCATTGATGCACTTTACTAAAATGATCATTTTCAGCTTAATCATGACCTTTTATGACGGGTTATTATAAACATTGACATTTTAAGTCCTCTAAATGTAGAGGATATTATCAGTGAAAATGTTAACCAATGACATAAGGACTAAAATACATTAATTTAAAAGTATTTTTCATATTCTGACTTGCTTATAAACAGTTCATGCATGCACAATTTTCACCTTTTGACCTCTGACACCCATTAAGATAAATATGTGACACTTTCACAGAAAAGTTAAAGGAAACTTGGACTTTGAAACCAGAAAAAACTGCAGCTTTGCTTGTTTAACATTCAGTCTGTAACTGTAACTGTGGTACACAAAGTACTGACATGTCATATTGCGACGCACAAACACACATAAGACTGAATATGAACAAGGTTGTTCTATAAGTTTTTTGTTTCAATCCTTTCTTATCAATCAAGAGTCATGTTTTTAAAGCTCTGTCTTTGAATTATAGTTAAACTCTTCATATAAATTTGCAGTATATTAACACTAGTTGTGGTAGGAGATGCTCTTTATAACCAACCTGCAGGTGTTTCCCTCCTACCATCATCCTCCATGCTGCTGTTTGATGCTCTCTCTCCTCTTACTTCAACTGCTTCACATGCTTGTTGACTCATATTTACACCGTCTCACTTTCACGCATTTAGCTGAACAAAATGTGACCACTACGCCCCTTCCTCATATCACAGCCCTCCTCTTCAACATGGGAGCTCAAAGACAAAGTTCTGAGCCCTGAATCATGTGTTGGAGTTTAACAGAGGAAGCTGGCAGGGCGTACCGACAGCTTATATGTGTAGAAGTAACTATTTCTAACAGTACCATCTTAGACCCAGATATATAGCCCACACCTGGACCTGACATAACAGCTTTGTCACTGTCATTTCAGACACTTCTCAATGTGTTTATCTGCTGACCCGACCTAATCTATCCGCTGTTTATCTATTGATTATCTTCTCATTATCAAACAAAACCATCAGGTCAAGGTGATTCTCAGTTTGGTCTGTAATCAAGGGAAGTGTGTGTGACTCTTTATTTCAGGTGCTTAGTTTGTTTCTTTTTCTTTTCTTTTCTCTGTTCTGTTTTATAGTTATTTAAAATCTGAATTGATATACATTTTATATATATATATTATTGTTTTTTATTTAAAGAAGAAAAGGGATGAGTGTGCACTACTAGATACTTAATCATAGTTATAATTATGGTCTTATTATGGCCACACATTGTTATTAGTGTAATAGTATTTTATATGCTATTCAATGAAGACTTTAAATCAAGTTTTTTTTGTTGCTGGAAAACTTTATTGAGCGCTGGAACATGATGAATTAGTTTCATTTTTACTGAAGAAATTATCTTCCAAAATAATAGAAAAAAACATGTTTTACATTATTATTATTTATTTAGTTACATCAGACACATATTTGGATGCCCTGGCAGAATTGCCAGGAAAAAAAAGAAATAAAAAGTTAAACTTGATATAAACAAAAATGCTTATGGTAATTTTGACATAGTAAGTGAACATTTTTGATTTATTATCTAATGATTTTGTCCAAGTTTCTCTGACAAATGTCTTTATTTTTATCATGAATTTCATCTGTTTTATTTTTTTCCTGGCGGAAATGGGCCATACATGCAAAACAACGTCCAGGGGGAAAATTAAAACATATAAAACAATAAAAACAAAAACAAGAGGAAATCAGCAAGAGTATAAAATACATTTTAGTATTATAGTTATTTTGTTGCTGCATTTTCTAATAATTCAAATAAAAAATATTAAAGAGAGTTGGTGCAGGCAACTTGTAACTAGATTTAAAATCACAAAAGAAAAAATGATAATGTCTTTTCACTAAATATGACACACTGTGGCTTAATATTTGATTTCCTGAACAGCAGTACAGTGAAAAAAAGAAAACCCAAGACAGAAAACACACAAAATACCTTCACCAATACCGATTTGAAGAATAATTAAAAAAAAAACATTATCTGTTTTCATTTTCCAGCTTCTCGAGTTTCCAGAAAACATTGTCCCCCAACAGCTCGTAGAAATGTTCGTGCAACTGCAACAAAACACACAAACACAAGCTGTTTATTGACACTTTTAAACCAATATGTGTATTTATAAAACACAAAACTGAGTCAGTTCTTGTCACACATACGTACTCCAAATAATTACTAGACTTTTAGTCTATTTTAGTGAAGACAGTAAAATAAAACTACCTTTTGTTTTTGAAGTTTAACTCCCAAACCCTGTTTTTGTCCATGTGGTGATCGACATACCTGATTATAAACATCGTCCCTCGTGGTGTATTTATCACAGAGGAGAGATTCATCCGAAGAGCACAACATAGACAGAGTGATTTCCCGTTTCTCTGCAACTGGGAAACAAACAGAGAGAGAGATGTGTAAAGAGGAAGCTAGAACAACGAGGCACACTGTCATTCATGCTGTAAAACTTTGCATGTGGAGGAATACGTAACACCCATCAAAATTAAAACAAGTCATACGACTCTTTCTCCAGTACACCAGGCTTTATTCACCAAACGTTTGTGTTGTGTGTTTCTGTTTAAAAACAAATATCTAACACAGCTTGTGAATGCTTCTGAACAGCTGACTCTCAAACCTCAGAGGTTTTGAGTTTCCTTAAATGCACCAAAAAGGATTTTTTCTCAAGACTGTTTCAAGTCTTTGCCACTTTATTTTCAGCAAACTGACGGCTGCATGAAAGTAAAAAAAAAACAACTCTAGGAACGTATGGATAGGCTAAGTTATTGTAACGACAAAGTAACACAGTTTGCTGCTAACACAGGTGGAAGAAGTACTCAGATAGAAATAGCACAGTGTAGAAATACTCCAGTACAAGTCCTGAATTCAAAATGTCACTTAAGTAAAAGTACAGAAGTATTATCAAAGAAATGTACTTAAAGTATTAAAAGTAGAAGTACTCATTATTATTATTATTAGTGTTTTATTATTGTAGAATATGATATTATTCTGTTTTTATCAGTAATGAATACATATAATAGTATTTTAATGTTGTAGTTTGTCAAAGTGGAGCAGATTTGATATACTTTGTGTACTACTGGGTAGATTAGTAGTATACTACTGCATCATATCATGCTTTTTTGTTTTTTTAGGTGAAAAGTAACTAGCATTTATAAGCAGAAAATAATTTTTTTTATGTTAAATGTTAATCTAATAAAAGAAACTAGTGACTACAGATTTCAGTTAAATGTAGTGGAGCAAAAGGGTCAATATACAGCTCTGAGATGTGGTGGAGTAGAAGTAGAAGGTAGCAGAAAACATATATAGTCAGTACAAGTACCTCAAAATTGTACTTATGTACAGTACTTGAGTAAATGTACTTAGTTACTTTCTACCACTGGCTGCTAATAGGCTAAAGAGTGCAAAACAACCAGGTCTGAGAGTCTCACCTGTAAAAACTGACACAGTTGCTGGGGTACTTGACTTTCCGTCAGCCACTAATCGCACTTCAAAGTCGTACCTGGTCCCTGATTCCAAGCCAACAAACGTGTACGTGGTTTTGTCCTCCACAGTGTCAGACTGGTTGTGGTCCCAGAAGCTGGAGTTGATTCTGACAGAGTACCTGGCTGTTACTATGTTGTCAGGGGCCTTCCACTGGAAGGTGATATTTTTTTTATTGGATGAAATGACTGCGGCATTAGTAGGTGGCACCACCCCTAGAAAAAAAAAAAGGAAGAGAGAAAACAAGGCAGGGATTTATTATCAGATTATCTCACAGTAAAATGATTTTCATCATAAATGTGAAGAATATAGTGACAGACTTTAAAGTTGTAATACGTGACATTTCCACGAAAACCAAATTTATTTGTGAAACTATTCATGGTCGGCATTTTTTCAGCATTTCTCTGAGCAGCTGTCAATCACTCGTGAACTCTGATCAAGCGGTCAAACTAGGCAGCGCAGATCAAATATGAAACACAACCGGAGCACAGCCAATAGGAACGCTCTCTCTGTAATATAACCTGTGATTGGCCAAAGTCTCCCGTCACGGGCTAGATTTTTTAAAGCCTGAAAACAGAGCCATGAGGAGGTGCAGAAGTCTAGTTTTCCCTCAGAACACTTGAATTACAATATGCTGAAAGGCTATTATGGCATTTTTGCCCAATGATGCCAAAATCTTTCTGCCTACTGCAGGTTTAACTCTCTATCTAGTTGTATTCATTGTTAGTGGCCCTAAAAGTTAACTCAAATGCTGTGAGCTGGGTTTATATCACAAAAAATGGCATATCTCCTCAACGCTTTGTGCTACTGTGACCACATTTGGAGGACATGTGTTGATATGACGTTTGAGTGACCATTGTAAATCTGGTGCCATTTGGCCAATAGTTGGCGCTGTAGCAGCATCATCTAACTATAAAGGAAGTATTCTCTGTGTGTGTGTGTGTGTGTGTGTGTGTGTGTGTGTGTGTGTGTGTGTGTGTGTGTGTGTGTGTGTGTATGTATGTATGACTGCACTTCGCATGTCTCAAGAACCGTTCATCAAATCAACTTCACACTTGGCGGGTACAAGCAGTGGTTCTCCACAATGCTGCAAGCAGAACTTGTGGGGGCCAAGCAATCGACCCGTTCCAGACGGGCACAACTCTTTTACGTTATTTTAAACACACAAATGGAGAAAATACAACGAGGGCCAAAGTGACTCACCGGTGAATTTGGAGCGTTCCACTGCCAGGCTTTTGATATGTCCGCTCACCGTGTAGACGATGACTGTGTAATTGGCTGCAAACTTCAGTTTGTCAAAGTGCTTCCTAGGTTCTTTTAGGTTGTGTATTGTAGTTACATTTTTGCCGTCCAGCTGGAGCTCGACGGTGAAAGATGAAGAACTACCCGCAGATGACTTCCACGTGGCATTGATGGAGTTATGTGTTGAGTCCAAAATCAGGTCTGAAATTGATCCAGGAGCTATGAAGGAGTCACAAAGTCACATTAGTGACATTCAACACAACAGAACAGTTGTTCTGTTTCTGTAAATCATGGATTTCTCTACTGACCAACAAGCAAATAAGATTAGCCCAGAGTTACCGGTGTAGTTGGTGACAGTCACTTTGTCTCCCTCAAGTTTGCCATTGTCTGTCAGTGCTGTCACACTGCAGGTTATCCTGGTGCCCATTGGCAGCCTCGGTATTATCACTTCCGTTTCAGTCACCCGTTGATCAAACAATGTGCTGTTAGGAAGAGAAACAGTTACTAGATTCAAACTGCTGCTGGCAGAGGCAACAAACTGCATCTCCAGAGTGACAACTTGTCAGAAATTAAGATACCACCACCATGGGTCTTATTTTGGTCAATCTCATTTCTATGCAGCAACATCGCTAAAATTCAGACAATTCAAAAGTCAGACGGGGTAAAAAACACAAGCAGTCAGATGATCATACAGGTTTTAAACAAAATCCAGGTTAGACAGGAAAAGAAAAAGAAAAGGTACAATTATCCATTACAACTTGCAACTTTGACCTATACTCAGGGTTTATGCTAGACTTTTTTTTGACGGCCAACATGTCCGTAAATATTCTACCAGACATATGTTTTAAATATTACATAACTTGAAAATAAGTTAAATGAATGAGCGGTCTAAAAAATTAAATAATCTGGTCGGCCCGAATTCTGCGTTTGTCAAATTCAGAATAGTGTTGTGTGGCTCGTAGGCCTGTAGCCTACCGAATCGTTTGAAGCTTCATTCATAACGTTGACATTCACATTATTATTAATAATATCCTTACCAAAACATTACGTACAATAGTCCACCTTCTCTTCCCTCTCTCTGTCTCTCTCAAACACGCACACATTCATAGTGAGCACGACGGCACGCCTCGTCTCTGTAATTGTCTCAGTCCGAAGTCCAAAATACTAAATTTTTTCATCTAACAAAATAGAGTGCTTCAATCCATATTTGTTGGCGTTTAGCCTTTCAAAAACTACATTTTCACCGCGGTCAAAAAACGGCGACATGACAGACATACAAGGCTTCATTCGCAAATTCGAAAGACATTCGGTACCTAGTGGCTTAGTCTGAGACACTTTGTTTGTCTCTCATTTACAGAGCCACGCCGTGTATGAAAACCGGCTTTTTTTCAGCGCGCACACAGAACCGAAAGCCAGCGGGCCGTGAGGAGATATTCGCTGAGTTTGATAAAAGGTGAATTGGATTAGAATCGCGGAGGCATATTAACTCTTATATAATACAAGATTATATTTAAATTGTTTTGGCAACATATCTTATAGGTCACACAATATTAGGCTATTTAACATGATATTAATTAATTAATTTATTTATTTGGCATATTTCCCAATGGACTTTTTGGCCGTTGATAATTTCATCTGCTGGAAAAAACTTAAAAAACACAGTTTTTCCATCCAATGACAGATTGCTACCAACATTTTGGGTGAGCTCACTTTCTCTTTTACCTCCAAATAAAGTGGTTTAGATTATTTCAAGTCAAAGCAAGGAAAGGAAATGCAGCTTTATTCATATAGCACATTTCATTATAAAATCAATTAAGAATTAAGAATAAAATTAGAGGATGATGATTTAATAAAATACATTAAATTCAATTTTGTCTGGCCTTATTTATTTCAGGATTGACTGAAGTCATTAGGATTTATCCTCTGGGCAACATGAATGATAGCTGTTGAAATATTTCAGTCTCAACCAAAGTGGTGGACCGACCAGCCAGGCCGGTAGCATGTCTAAAAAACAGACCGTGAATATACCTGAATTTAAAAGTCAATAAAGCAAGTAAATTCTGGACTATCTACAAATACATACTTATTAGTGTCATTCATAGCCTTCACCGAGAAACACTCGGTTTCCCCCTCAGGTCGCACCCATTTAAGCTGCAGCGAGCTGTCGGTTATGTTAGTCACCCTCAGGTTGGACACTTTCCCGGGCTCTGAAAGACGGAACAGACAGATGAATAGACAACCACCCCAATTACAACCACACAGGTGTCACTGTTCAGGTCAGATGTGGCTCTAATTTGCCTCCGCTGATTTGAATTATATATTATGTGAACAAGAAATAACCAGCTGTAAACCTTTTCCTGGTTTAACCCTGAACAAGATTTGGATGTGCTTTGACTGGTCTCAGTCATACAGTGTTCTTCCTGTTCAAATTCTAGCTACAGTCCTGTCAGGCATTATACTCCTTTTATTTGTGTAAGGTTTTATGTGATATAAACTCACTGGTGTATGCTGTGATGTTGGTTTCTTCACTCCATGTTGAATTGTCTCCGACTCCCGAGAGGACAGTGAATGTGTAACGCTTTCCAGGTGTCAGACTGTCGATTTCTGTGTCCTCTCTGTAACTTTTAATCTGCTTACCACCCTGGAACTTAATAAGATAGAAATCCACGTTTCCAGCTGGCTTGTTCCAGCTCAGGAAGACAGAGGATTCTGTCACGTTGGTGTCTGTGAGGTTTTCCACTTTGTTCGGTACTGAAGAAAAAGGAGAAATATAATCAGGGGTGCAAGCGTTTGCATTACTACTAGGGCTCATTACTTACTACTACTTTTAAATATGTGTATTAACTTAGAGTGTTTTTTAAACCATAAGGCAATGATGGTTATCTGGTTAAATAATGATATGCATTAAAGATGGATTATAGAAACAGTGTGCATCGTTTTAAAAAACAAGTTGTGTAGCTTTTGAAGCTTAAATGAGTATTAATTTAGACCTGTTTTTGTCTTTCTTTTGGGGGGTACAAGGGGTCTTTAGGGGGAGATAGCTGATCAACAGAAGACGTCACATAGAAGTGGTGTACATCAACTGAAAGCTGGGAACCTGAAGATTAATTTGAGATGCAGCTCAGCACCGTGTGTTGTTCTAGTCGTAAATCAGACATAAACATGAATTAATAAATAAATTAAAACAAATAGTTAAAGTGTATAAGGGCTTAGAACATTATGATGTAAGTATATGACGACCATTCCCATGCTCTATTATGTCTCATAAATTGTTGCGGCAATTTTTTTTACCATTTGTTATACAGATTTGATGTTAAATTTAACCATTTTTTAACACTCGAGAATTGATAAAAATGATCAGAAATCCCTCCAAAATACCACATTAAGACACCAAGACGTTGAGGAACACCAAAGAAAAAGTCATGCTGTGATTTGGGATAAAAAACTTTAGACATTTGGAGATTTCTGCAAGAACTGCATTTTTCAGTGATCGCATGGCGAGCACTTCTATTGAGGAAACTGCTCGGAAACCAGCTCCTGCTCATCCATCCTCTGAATGCTCTAGGTCTCTAGTTTGTGGTTGTAAAGTTTCATGAGGCTGTGATTATCCTAGAGGTCACCACAGGTCATTTTATACAGTGAGGTCAAGTTTTAAAAAAAATGGTCTCTACAATGAAATGGCTACTATGGGGACTAACATCATCACACATGCATACAGTTGGGCTCTTTGGATCCACAAGAGTCTCAGTTTAACAATTTATACAAGGAGGAGGCAAACTCACTGGTGTAGAAGGCGATCTCCTGCGGGTTGAGGTCTCTGTTACACTTAACAGGGAACACCTGGACTGAGTAGCGGGTGCCTGCTTTCAGGCTGCCGAGGTTAAGGGTCAACTTGTCAGTCTGTTTTTGTATCTGTTCTCCGTCGGCTCTGACCTCTACGCGGTAATGGCTGATGTCACCAGGCCCGGGTTGCCATGTGAGACTGGCGTTCTCAGAAGTAATTGTGATCACGCTGGCTAGGCCAAAGAAACGATCTGCGGTTGGAAATAAGAGGAAGATCGTTAATATGCAAAGAAACGGTGATTATCTAGGAAGGAAAAAACTGCACAGAAAAGGAGTAAAGGTGCAAAAATGGGGTGTATAATTCTGAATAAGTGCATATTAGACCATAAACCACTGCATGTGTTGTGTAAACAAACCCCCTAAGAATACGTATGATCTCAAATAACATTTCCCCATATTGTCCCAGATGTAAAAGCAAAGAAAGAACATTTATGCATCTTATTTTGGCGGGATGAAATTTTAGTCCGTTGTTGAATATTGTTTTTGTGATCAAATTTATATTTTTCAATACTCGGGGTTAGATTGACTATAAGAGCAAATCATCAGCATTTACATACATCTGTAACACTGGACACGGATCATTTTTAACATAAATATACAAACAAAGAGCTCTTTATGTCTCCTCCTGTCTTAAAAATGTCCCCTTCTCCCTTTCCCCAACCAAGATAGCACATCGGTACGACAACAACAAAAACAAATAAATAAATAATAATATATGGGACAGGATATATTTACTGAGCAACTTGCTGTGTATGGTTGTACTCTTTTTGTATGTTCAAGTAATGTTTACGGCAACATATATTACACTTTATCTCTATAAAAAATGCCAATTTTAGATTTAATTGAATTAGAAAAGCTGCTGTTCGGGTGCACTTCTGAGACAGGTGACGCCTTACAGTCGCCCTGCACAAGTCATCTATAGTAGTTGTTTTTGGACCGTGTGGGATCTTTAATCATTTAAATGAGTCCTACCTTCATAACATATGAAAGGCAGAAGCTCCGAGCAGTCCTTTTCAACCCAAGCCCCAAAGCTGAGCATGGCCACACAAGAGTCGTTGATGAATCTCCCATCAGTCTCGTTGACATCCGGCAACTTCACACATTCTGCTTCTACTCGCGCCGTGGGCGCAGCTGTGGCGGGTGGAGGATTATGGGTGGTGTTTACCCAGAGTCCAGTTTGGTCTGTGACAGTTTGGTCTGTGACGTCGCTGGTGAAGCTGCTTATGTCCGTTGCGGTTGTGTTATCTCCGGGTCCACTAAAGCTTGTCACATCTTGGGTTGTAAATGTCTTTGTCGTCTTTGCTGGGCAGGGGCAGCAGTATCTTCTTGACGAGGAGGATTTCAAGACGGGCGAACCAGGGTTCCAGTTCTGGAAGATGAGGGGTTTCCCGTCGGCCCAGCGGGACCAGGGCATACTGGAGTTGCTGGTTGGGTACAATGTCTTGCGGAGGCCGACCCAGCAGTCAGAGCTGAGATTCTGGGAGATGGTTTGGATGTTTTCAGGAGTCAGTGTCACCAGCTCTTTGAAACAGACCTGACGGGACGTAAAAGTCAACCTTTTCATACTGTGATATTAAGATGGTTTTGTTTTGCATAGGCTGGGACGAAATGGAAACTCTGTCTGTCAGTCAGTGTTGATGAGGATCTACTGTACCTGCAACAACTTTAACTATTAACAGTTATGATTTTGACAAAATTGGTAATAACCAAACAGCTACGGTAATTTATTGTAAGGTGCTTTCCACAGTCCAAAACTAAGTTTATCATTTGTATAAACTGACATATGGAATTAGGGCTGCCCCCTCTTGGTCCATTAGTCGACCAATCGGTAGTGTTGGTTTTAGTCGACTAAGATTTATTTTGTTTATTTAGTGGTGCTTTTGTGTAATTCTTTGTGGTGAAACTCAGTTTTAGTTTAGTTTAGTTTCACTACATCGTGTGAGTGTTAGTTGACTAAGAATTTCTTTTTTCCACACATTTATTTTTATTAATTATTGTAGGTTTTTAAGAAATTTAGATTACAAGTTAGCAGTTTCGTCACTTGTGTCATTCATCCTGCCACATTTATACATTTTTAAAATTTTTACTTTACTTTTTTAAACAAAGAAATGAAAGAAGAAACTAGGTTTCTTTAGTCAAGGAAAACCCCACATGGAATTCAAAGCATTAATCTCACTAACAATTAAATCCAAACTCTGCAATGTGAATGCATCGTGGAAGTAAACTTGTTAATTACTAGCTCTGAACACAATGCCCGTTTTAATTTGGCAACTGTATTTTTAAATGCAGCTTCAAACACACATACCTTACTAATTAAAAATAACAACCTCTTCAGTATTTTCACACAGTCCGGCCTCATGTTTCAGCCTCTTCCTGTACATTAACTGAGCTTCATGTTGTACCTGGCAGTGGTTCCTGGCCTGATCCCAGGTGACATTTCTCCAGTCATGAAAGTAGTAGTCTTGCTGTACAGCGCTGCACATCAACACCAGAGCTGGAGAGAAACACACAGACGGGATTGGTTGTTTGTCGACACAAATTTCAAGTAGGGAGGCACTGATACTATCTGAGAAAAATAACGATTCCTCAGAGGCCAAGGTGACATATTTAAAGGTGCTATTGATAACATTCAGCCACTAGATGTCGCATTCTCCCTGCCCCGTTCACTTCACAACAAGTCGGCACTTACCATCAATCTCAGCCATTTATCTGTTTTGTCCACATTAACTGAAAACCCAGACACACCACGTGATAACGTTGTTTTACTATTGGCTCACAAGCCTCGGCAGGAGCGGGAACCGAACATCAGATATCTTCCACAGAGATAAACAAAACATTAATTCTGGACCCGCCAAAGGTTTTTTAATGATTCACAATCATATGAATTATTTTCAGGAAAAGCCATACTTTCACTCTTATTAAGGCTCTGTGGACGTTTTTTCTTTTTTTTTATATTCATCTATATAAATGTGTTAAGACCTTTAAATTGCTTGTTTTGTCCAACGGACCAAAAAAAGAAATCCTTACATGAGAGTGGGATGAGAGCGTTTGGCATTTTTGCTTGAAATTTGAAAATCAATTAATCGCTTTGGCTCTACACACAACCCAAAGTAATCTATTAACATCTGACCAAATGTCACCTGTTGTATATTACAAACAGAATATACTGTACCTCTGTATCCTCAGCACTTATGGTTTAGTTTTACAGAACTGAGTCATATTTTAGATACAGTTACAAGTTAACTTTGGATCAAAATATATATATTTGATAAATTAAGAGTTATGGGATAACTTTTACAGCAAAGTTTGAGTGAAAAAATAGTTCACAAACATACAGTATTTGCTGTATATTGCTGGCCAAATTGTCTTACCTTTACATTTTTAAACAATTATAAACTATCGCTTAAACTCTTACATCAAGTTATTAAAAATGCTGCACATTAATACAGATGAATACCGGTGAGAGAAAATAATACTCACTCCAAAAAATTAGGAAACAGCTTTTATCCTTGAGAGATAAGTTTCCCATGTTGGATTCAGAGCAGCTTCACACAGCTACTGTAAAATAAAGTCTTAAAAAGAAAAGTAGGAACCAAGTCAATCACATTTAAACTAAATGAAGTCAAACTAATACTGTACGTGTCTCACTACTCACCCGGGCTACAGATGCATCCTGTTATCTGCTTCTCTGACCAGAAGGAAATGATCTCTCAGTATGAGAGACGTTCACATAACACAAACACGCATCTGTTCCAGTGACATGAAAGGTCAACAGGTAATAAACAGCACATTTGACTGGCAACACAATATTCCATTCAACACAAGGCAATAAACACATTTATATGCTCCTGGTCTTGCATCCATCCTCCAAACATGCAAAGTACTTATATGAAAAAAGGGAGATGATGATAATGAAGGATAGTGCAATAAACTGGCAGGGAGAGATGCAAAGACAGAAAACATTTATGCATGTTGAATACAGAATACAAGGGCAGTTTCACTTTTTATTTTGGCTTTAAGCTTTGAGTAACAAAATGCAAATTAATACAAAAAAAGCCATGAAAAAAATGACAATGAAAAATATAGATAGATAAACCTCTTATACAAAACTAAGTCCCAAAATAATCTAAACAGATACAGAAATATAACAAAGAAATGCCTTTAAGTATACTTTTTTTTTTTTTTTGGCAGTGTAAAAAGCACAAAGTGGTTAAATTGACAGTGATTGGTCACATCAAACTGAAGTGCGGATTAACTGAGATCGCATGGTCGGTGGGTGAAATAAAAAACATCCAATCACATCAGTTTAGACGGGCAGTAGTTTTCAATAGCTTAATTGAGTGGGTTGTGCCTCATAATTCCTTCACAGGTGTTTTTCTTGTTATTTTGTGTTCTGTTGCAAATTTGTGTCCAAATTTCCTGTATTTTTATGTAAAAATTCCTGTTTTCCCCACCAACAGTTTATGTTCCCTGCTGTATAGAAAAGTTACAAATACTAAAAGGTGATTAGCTTTTGGGGTGATCCAGCCAGCCCCATATCTACCAAATCTACCGTTATTTTTTTTTTTTACAGAAATCATGACAGTACATGTTCCCTGCGAGCAAAACCACCAACATTTAAGAGGTCAACAGACAGATCCTTGGAAATAAACAGGGCTACAATGTATTTACAGCTTTACGTGAAGAAGAAAAAAAAAAAAAAAACAGCTGACAAAAATCACATGCAGTCAAGCCTGTGCATTCTTAAACATTATTCAATCTGGCCTTACATTTGTTTCCTTTTCTTACTTTCATTGTTATATTTGCTTGCATAGGTCATCTAAGAGAGCGGAACTGAAACACTTGGACCGACTTCCTCACATAGACACCCAAAAGGAGAGATTGGCAGGATGTAAATGTGTGAAACCGCATGGGCTATGGTACAGTAATACAGCTACTTGAATGGACGTAAACATCCATTCAAGTTTAACAAGCATGACTTTTAACGAATGGCAGTGACTCGTATTATGATCCTTTGCAAATTTGACCAAACTGCTTCTTGAGTTCTGTCTTACTCTACTAAAATATTTACTATTTTGCGAAAACATAAAAGAACAAATGTCGAGGAAATACCAAGAAACAATCTCTTCAGTTTTCATTAACTAAATCAGACCAAAAATAATGCATTATAAATGACAACATGACTGACATTTTAAAAATGGAATCATTAAAACTCAAATGTAAATCCCTGCGAAGATTAACACTGATTAAGTAGTCACTTAATTTTAAGGCATACCAAGATATTCTGGTTCATGCAAAGTCTAAAGGAACAGTGTGTAGGATTTTGCGGCATCTACTGAGCACCCCCAACATAGTACCCCTCCGCTCACTCCTCCCTTTCCAAGACTGCTGTAACAAAAGCAGTCGAGTGTAAAACCGTGGTAACGCCGTTCGCCTCGCTGCTTACCATAATAACACTACTTTAGGAGCAACGGAAGTCAGACAGCGGCTGGCAATACCATGGTTTTGCACTCTGTGGCTTACTTAGTTTAAGGCGATTATACACTTATGAAAACATAGTAATGGTGATTATTATATTCCATTTCTGCGAATAGATCCCCCGAAATGTTACACACTGTTCCTTTAAGATCTCAAAGCCATTTAACAGGACCTACAGTACAGTAAACGGTCAGGCAGTACAGTTACAGTATCAAGTTTTATGGCGTACTGGGGCAGCCGGTGATTTGGGGTTCCAATGACGGGTAAAAGCCTGAAATAAACCCGATGGCTGAGACAAGGATAGGACGAGGATGTTTGTTCTCATGATCAAGGCTGCGAGCTTCTTAGTCGCTGTCACTCTTCTCTCCTCTTTGCAGGAGTCTCTTTCCGCTGGAAGGCACAGCAATCTCTTGCTTCACAGACACCTTGCTCTTTGTTTTACTGTGGAAAGAAAACAGGGCAAATCCAGTGAGTGTCTGGAATTGAGGCAGATGTGACAGATTTGAAATGGTTTTAATGACACAATAACCTCAGTTGACCCCGTGGTAGATGGGTTTAATTTAAACATTATAAACAGTGACCTCTAGTGGCAGGAAACCTCTATAAGAACACAGCAGTGGAGTTGAGGACAAAATCCAGGTAGACACATGATCATAACGTGGGTTTAAAGTCTGAAACAGGGTTAGAGCATCTTTAACTTCTGTACTGTGACGTATCTCACAGTGAAACAGAATATCTGAGCGGTGTATAGCTACAAGAGGGATTTAAATCAAATCCTTCGCATTTGATTGGACCGCCAAGAAGTGGGCAGCCTGTTTCGCACAATAGGGAGCTACAGAAGCCACACACACACACACACACACACACACACACACACACACACACACACACACACACACACCAGCTGTTAGATCAAGAGGAGGATGAGGGAGAGATGAAGGGGAATCTTTTCCGTTGATCTGCATGTACCGAGAGAGACGATTAAAAAAACGGCAAAGTTTCCCTTGAATGAATTCAACCTCAGCCATTGTTTTGGAAGTAAAAACGTTTTTGTCCGCTGATATCCAAACACACATCTCTTCCTATCTTTCCATCCGTTAGCTACTACAATCTCCTAACATGAAGTGAAGTTTTATATATGACAAGTGTGGCTACCTAGTCGCCCAAAGTCTAATTTGATTGGATGAATGTTTGTAGATGCCCAAAGTGCAGGATGAGTTATCAAGCATTTGAAACCATTTACAGCGAGAGAAAAGAGGGATTTTGATCAGTTTTTGACATATAATAAGAGATAAATGAACAATTAACACAGGGACGCAGGATTAAAACTGGGAAAATGTATTCTTCATTTCATGGGCACTTAAACTCTCAACTGTAGCCAAGCCAGCAGAGTAGCAGTCTAAATGTGTGGACCATGTTGAGATATACTTTAAAAGTTAAGTTTAGTCCACTGAAAAGTGATTCAGGATGTTTTGTTGTTCAGGATGCTCTTCTTACTTTTGTTTATCAAGCAACTCCTGGCCATCATTGATTTTTTTCAACATCTCATATCTCTCGCGCCCACGCACCTGCAGGAGAGATCAAAAGGGGAATTAATCAGACAATGAATCATTTTGTAAAGACGTCCAGCTTTTATTACAGTATGTATCTTTACTTACATGCAGAACAAACACATCCTTGTCCTCCTCCTCAGCACTGGATGCTGACTTGGACTTCTTTATAGACGTTGCATCAGGAGCTGGAGCTGGAGCTGGGGTGCTCTCTAAAGAAACAAAAGTGAGGTCAGCTAGGGAACAGCAAGCAGGAACGGAAACTGAAATCTAAAAGCAATGCAACAAAAACTTACTCCGCTTTTTCGTTTGCTTAGTTCCATTTTTTGCGCTATTCTCCTCTTCTGTCTTGCGGTCCCTGCCTGGACATGCACAGACACGCACTTCGAAGCACCTCCGGCCCAAAACCAGCCCCCTAGGAAGAAGACGGAAGAAGTAAGGGTCAAAATGACTTCCTAGGCAGCACAAACAAATACAAATCTCATAGGAGAAGTAATACACGTCTTTCATAGGAGCAGCTTTAGCAAAAACACACAAGTAAGACGGGTCAAAATGTTAACCACGATAACCAGTTACACCGTGGCAATACCACTTCTTTATACCCAGAAGATACATCCCTCCACCCCCCTCACATCTGTTAAAAGAGAAGCAAGACTTACTCTGGAGTCTCAAGGGTCAGGATGGTGAGGATGGGTCTGCGGTTCATGCCCCCCATGCACGAACTATTACACATGAAGCTGAGGAGGATTGTGGTAATTTCCGATCCCAACTGAAATGTAGAAAATTTGTATTTACTAGGTCTGTCAAAGTTAACGCAATAATAAGGCATTAATGCGATCGATCTTTCAGAGGTTGTAGCGGGCTCAGTTAAGATACCGGTATCATTTGAAACAAAAAAAAACTGAGGAATCCATTGGTACCAACCATGTCATACTAGCTTGTTGTGAAGGAGGCTAAATAGCGCTCCAAACTTAAATACAATTTTGGCGAGGAAAAACTGGCATGGCCATTTTCAAAGGGGTCCCTTGACCTCTGACCTCAAGATATGTGAATGAAAATGGGTTCTATGGGTACCCACAAGTCTCCCCTGTACAGACATGCCCACTTTATGATAATCACATGTAGTTTGGGTCATAGTCAAGTCAGCACACTGACACACTGACAGCTGTTGTTGCCCGTTGGGCTGCAGTTTGCCATGTTATGGTTTGAGCATATATTTTATGCTAAATGCAGTACCTGTGAGGGTTTCTGGACAATATTTGTCATTGTTTTGTGTTAATTGATTTCCAATAATAAATATGTACATGCATACATTTGCATAAAGCAGCATATTTGTCCACTCCCATGTTGATAAGAGTATTAAATACTTGACAAATCTCTCTTTAAGGTACATTTTGAATAGATACAAAATTTACGATTAATCAAGATTAACGATGAATAATCATGCAATTAAATATTTGAATTGAGTGACAGCCGTAGTATTTACTGCTGGTTGGAGTGTATACAATCAGAGGAAAAAGGGAACTTCACTTATTTTTCTAAACTCCTTATCGCCTCTTCTGGATATCCAAAATCCAGCCATTTTTTTAAAGTTAGGAAACACATTCATGTGTGGTTTCAGTATTTCTGTACTCTATGGACATTGAATTTTTGAGCTAAAATGTGATACTCTGTTGTTTGTTCATATACTCACATAGAAAATGCTTGAAGGTCACATATTGGGTAAAAATAACTGCCGTAGCAGACAAGTTCCCCCTCAGACAGACCGAGTGGGGCAGTCATACCTGCGGGGGCTCATAGGGAACGGTCACACTCTGCCTCTTCGTGTGTGCATTTTCAAAATACTGGGCCCTCTGGCTGCCCTCCACTCTGATCAGGTGGCTGCGATGTTCTGCCGCTGAATGGAAAACAGATTCGAAAAGATTAAAATCACCTCAGATATAGCATGCTCACAATCAAATTCTTCTAGCAAAGACAAACATTCTTCCTCTGTACATATAAAGCAATTTTTCACTGAAACATTTTCCTTACCGTCCTCATTCTGGTGATGTGGGCATCTGCGGACCACTTCGGCCACATGTTCAGTCTTCTTATAGACCGCTGTGGCCCTCAAGACAGCACCCGGAGGAAGCTCCTTGCTCACTAGCACTTCAATCGGGCTGGTCTTTGCCAGCTGGCAATACAGCTTGTTGAGAAGCTCTGAATACTGAGAGAAAGCACAGGGAGAAAGCCATGCACGTTATTAACAGCAACAGAGCTATGGGTACTTATGTGAAGACTTAAAAGCCAAACTGGTCTGAGATCGGTCTCAGAAAAAAACTAGCGTACCAAGAAGAATAAAAATCAAACGCTGTTCTAAAAGTTTCATAAAATTTGTTCAACTACTCTTTCGTCTCGAAAACAAAAACTAACTACATGTTAAGTTCTCCAAATAAGTAAGGCCAGATATATCAAATTAAAAGAACTTTTTACCTTGCTTTCATACGTTTTAACCCATTCTGTGCTGGAGGAAGAGAGCGCAGGAACATGTCCTGTCATGTCAGAGCTGTGCTTTACAACCAGACTGCACCTCTCCCACAGACCACAGCACAGGTCGCAGGGGGTGGGAGTTTCACGGCAGACCAACCTAACCTCAACTTACGCCGGGGCCACACAGCGCGCATCATGCTCGCGTGACGGCAGCGTCACGTCGTGGCCGCGTCATGCCCACCTAGGGTGTTCACACTAGACGCGAGTTACCCACGTCTCGGGAGCGTCCCGGAGCTACCTGTCAGCTGTGTTTTTGCTGTTGCTGACAGCCCTTTCTTTCTACATAGAGTTTGCCTTTTAATGGCCATTTAACTTCATAATAAATGTGATTTATATTTATTTAAGACAAAAAAGGGTAAGAACTGTGTGGTAATTTGTAAATATTATTAAAAACAAGCAAATAAATTCATACATAAATATTAATATATAGCCCATATAAATCCCTCTTTTCTGTCAGTGAAGAGGGATTTATATATATACAATGAGGAGGGATTTCTATGGGCTATATATATATATATATATATATATATATAAATCCCTCTTCATTGACAGTGAAGAGGGATTTCTGTGGGCTATATATTAATACAAAAAAATAAATAAATACATTAGTAGTAAGAGAGAGCCTACAGCAATCCCTCTTCACTTTGACTGGCACAGTTTTAAACAACATTTCCAGGGGGTTTCGGGTTCCTGTTCTACAGCATTCCAGGTTGCGGCTTTTATCGAAAACGACTTAATTTACATCTGGGGCGGGACAGCAATTTACATTATAAATGCTGATGTTCCGACATCTCAGGCAACTTGGAGCTTTTCACCACCTTGTTGCTGAACTGCGCCTTGATGGAGAAAAACACCTGAAGTATTTCAGAATGATAAATATAAGTAAAGTGTTTTTTTTTTATTATTATAAAACAAAGCAAAATAAACAGTTTCGTTATTTGTTAACCTTTAGAAAACGAAAATTATTATTAAATATCTTTAAAAAAATTAAATAACACCTCTAAAAGAAAGAACAATAAAGTTACGTGGTGTTTGTTGAGAGAGAGAGAGAGAGAGAGCGAGAGAGAGAGAGCGAGCGAGAGAGAGAGAGAGAGAGAGAGAGAGCGAGAGAGAGAGAGAGCGAGAGAGAGAGCGAGAGAGAGAGAGAGAGAGAGAGAGAGAGAGCGAGAGAGAGAGAGAGAGAGAGAGAGAGAGAGCGCATCGGAAAAATACTGCCAACTATCACCTGATGTTCTTATAACCTATTAACCCAGTCTATTATATGTATAGCATATGTAGGGTTTCTGCTATGACTACTACAGTGTTTACATAATTAAAAGCCTGTACTATATTAACTTGATGGAAACCTGCAAGCAGACAACTGCTTTATTTAGAGTATTTCAGAATAAACGCATTGTGTTAATGAATGAAATATTCTGTGCACTAAAAACGCTAGAGGACTTTTATTTTGAAATCTAGATAGGAAGTGTAAAATATTGATGGTCAGTGACATATTCTACAGATGTCTAGACATGGAAACTGTAGTAATCTTGCTCATATACTGTCAATAGATCACCTTCACTGTCTGTTGCTGCTGGGAGACGCAGCCGAGAGGTAAGCGGCAAGCGTGAAAAATAGGCGAGCCTTCTATTCTATAAAATAGACGCACGTCTGACGTGCGTCTCATGCGGGCAGTGTGTCCACTCTAACCTGTTAACATGGACGCCGAAATAAAAAACAACACGCGACGTTGCCGTCACGCGAGCATGATGCGCGCTGTGTGGCCCGGGCTTAAACCAGCCAACTGCAGAGCACTGCTGGGTGAGTCACCGTAGAAACATTAATGCCATTGGCTCTTCAAACGCAGCAACTGACTCAAGACCTTAAAATTTAACGAATCGCCACAATGAATAAGATTCCACACGAATGCCACCACGAAATATGCGAAACAATGGATTTTTAACAAGATGCCAAGGTAAGATATTAATATTGTTTATTAAAGTTAGATGTTTTACATACGTCAAAGAATTTGGTGGGTTATAAAACCTTAAGAGACCAGTGAGTGAGTTTATTATAGTAAAAACTTTCAATTTCCAAACATCAAAATTAGAAAATTCTGTATAGTTAAGTTGGATTTAATTAAGTGAATTAAAACAGGAAAAGAGTTTCTGCATAAAAAATACACTACGGACGGAGGAAATTCACTTCAGCAGTAAATGGCAAAACTGAGCCGCTGTAGAAATCCCCTTTGTCTCCTATGAGGGGCTCAAATTTCTGCTCCTTGTCATGTTTGGTTGCAGGATAATCTACAGCAAGTCCTGTTGAATTTAAACTTTTTTTTGTGGTCTAACATTTAGATTCTGTTTAATTCTGTTAAAATTACACATTATGTGCAGGAAGTAGAGATTTCTGTTGCTGAAGTTGGTAGTAGTATGTCTCATATCAATCAGAACAGATCTAAGACAATTTATATCTGATACTCGTAGAAACTAGCTGTAACGCATTTACCAGGCAGTTTAAATACAAGAAATAAACAAATGAGAGATTAGGTCTGGGATTACTTACCGTGGAGGTAACGGATTTGGCCGTGCCAGACTTCTGAAAGCGAAGCTGGAAGCCATATTCCCCTGGATAGTCGGTTGTAACCGGGACGGTGGACGCCGGGGGAGTAACACCATCTTTAGTGGACACCTCCGGGATCAGCTCAAACAGATTCTCATCAAACGCATCAGTCAGCACTTGTTCATTCATTAGCTGCTAAAAGGAGGGAAATGAGAGTCAGTGTGCCTCCATGAAAAAATAATTACCATCATATGAATATTTATGAAGCTTTATCCTACAGTAATTTAATGTTTTTGTACAGAAACACAGGGAGACATGCTTACCAGCATGTCCATATTTCCATATATTCCCTGAGGCTCATTCGCCATTGGAATGGTGGTCATGGTGGCAGACACCCTGCAAAAACAAACATACACAAACTGGTGAATTTATTTATTCTGGACTAAACGGACATTTTTTAAAATGGTATGTACTATCGAAACATAACTTACACGCCCTCCCACAGCTCTTTGAATGAGTCCTGGCTCAGGGGCAGAGTCTGGCTGAGAGGCAGACCTTCAAAGCTCTGCTCTTCCATTATTATTTCCCTCCGTTCCCGGCTGAGAGAAAATTAGGAAGAGCCAAGATCCAAACCAAGGAGTGCTGTGGAGATCAACAGGAAGTAAGTGTTAGACCGATGAGATATGCAACAACTCAGTCTCCATTTGACTAGTTCCGTGTTAAATCAAGTAGTGTAGGGCTTACAATTATGTTTTATTATCCATTTATTTGTCTAATTTTTTTGATTAATCGATTGTTTGGTCAATAAAATGTTCAACAACACAATTTTCAAGAGCCCAAAGTCATGTTTTCAATTGTTTTGTCTAACATCCCAAGATATTTCATTTACAAAAAATCAGCAAATCCTCACATTTGAGAGGATGAAGCCAGGAAATGTTTGACTTTTTTGCTTGAAAAATAATCTTGACAATTAGTAGCTTATCAAAAATTGTTTCTGTATAATTATTCTGTCGGTCGACTAAACGCTTCAACATCATTTAACTTATAACAAACAAGACATGGTCAAAAATCACGACTAGACTAGCGAAACTGTATACAGAGGATTGAATAGTGACTCAGTGATCACAGCCTGGCCGACACAGGAAGTGGGACACACGAAGACAGGCTGTGTCAGCTCTGTCCACAGAGACAGGTGGAGACAGAGCAACATTTCCTGCTACAATGTAGCACATATGAAGAAATTAGAAAAAAATTCTTTACAAAAATTAAATGTAAACTCCAAAATTTTGATTCCCTCTCTGACCAAAATAAAATACAACATCTATTTGGAGAAAATAGTGTCATCGCCATAGAAGCTCTAGGATACGTCAGTGAATGTCACAGCCTAAGAGACAAGACACACTCTGTCTTTTATTTACTCCTCTACTTCATGGTTTGTTTTTTTGTTGTTTTTTACATTTATCCTCTGATATTGCAATATATTGTTATTGTTTTTATATTTGTTTGTTTGTTTTATTGACACAACAAACATTAATTGCTTCTTTATTGTTTTCTTCCATTTAAATGCATGTTCTTTTTAAATATCTATATATTGTAATTTGCTTAATGAATTGTATGTATAAATATATATATATATATATAAATACATATATATATACATATATAAATATGTATATATATATAAATACATATATAAATATATATATATAAATATATGTTTTTGTTTTTATTTTGTTCTTTTTTTATTTATTATTGAATTGACGCTTTGGCAATATTGTTCACCCGACAGTCATGCCAATAAAGCAAATTTAATTGAATAGTGTAACGTTATCAAAGTCCTGCAATTAAACAAATTGCTAAAATTATTGTTGCTGCCACACAGGAAATACCAGTTCACCAAGTTGAGAATAAAGTTAGGCCTTCTGCTCTGTAAGGTGCTGACTAACAATGACATTACCATTTGTAACTACCACTGAATGAAACATAAATATTCATAGACACATCTATATTTCACCTTTATATCCTCCTGAGACCCAGACCATTGACATGTGTCCTCTGTAGTGGACAATTTGTCCACATGCATATCCTCTTACTCTTTTGACTGACTCTCAACCCCTGGTGTATTGTAAAGAGGACATCCCAGGCTTTCCAGTGATACGACACGTGTTTTTAATCACTTTGAATGTATTCTTGGTTTAACATCACTCTACAGCCATAATCTGTTCATTTGTTTTTAGTCTTTCCACACTGAAATAGTCCTGTAGTCCACTACAGTGGACAATAAAAATAAAGTTTAACAACCCTAAATTGTTAAGATTTTCTTTTTAACCCTAAATAGGAAGGAAATCATAAAAAAAGTAATTGGAAGACACTTTTATCAAAACAAACCATACAACCACGGCCTATGGAAAGGAGGCTGCATCACGCGTCATCAACGCGCCATATTAGGGGTATTGCACATGCGCAGTAAAATAAATTGTAACACTGCGCATGCGCAACACCTCATGCTCGAAGACCCGTGTCCTATCCTTCTTCTATAGTCCTTGCATACAACATGCTAAAGCTAGCTACCGTCCATTTTCTTTCCGGCAGAAGGCCTTCACAAACTGAATGAAGTTAGCTTCCACCGAGTCGCTACTTTCCACAATACCTCGAATAATACAACTCAACTAAACGCCAAACTATCGACTGTATAACACGGTTCAACTCACAATTGAAGCGCCATTGTTTTTGTTAGCTTAGCGTTAGCTCAACTGGCTAACTACGTTAGCACAACGTTTTGGAATGCGACCGACTAACGTTCGCTAAACGGCGGTTAACTTTCTCTAACTTACAAATAAAGTGGCGTTCAGGCGCTTGTTTTAAAAAAAATCACACGAGTTACTAAACGGTTACCTTGTATGTGCTGGTGTGGAAGAGAGAGATATGAGTCCACTGGTCGGTATAGAGGAGGCGATGCTAAAACAGCTGAAAAAGTCAAAATATTTTGAGCTACAGCGGAGCACGTTGTCTGTCGGGGAATCCCACTAAAAGGCAGGAGGCGGGGCGGGTTTCTAACTCAACAGAGAGTGGCCAATCACAGAGCGCTCTGCTCTCCTGACGTGCGTAAATGCAACATCGCAAAACGCTGCAAAATGCTGCATTCAGGCATATCGGGAATATTACAACTCAGAAAACGACCATACAAAACAAGTTGCATTTGCGTGCACTCATGGCTGTATATTTGTAGAATTATTAGGATTGTTTAAGTCTTGGTCACGGTTGGATTGAAACTAAACTATTTATTGATGCATTTTTTAATTTACTTAAGTTTATTGCCCCTTTTTTCTTCTCCAAAAATAACTAAACGATGTTATGCATTAAAAAACTACAAGCTTCTCCTGAGCACTTGAAGGCAACATGACGATGACATGACGTATTTCTCTTTAAAAAGTACCCTTTACTGAAACCTCCCAACTTATTGTAAATATACTTAGTTTGTACACAGTTAAGCAGTTTGCTAATAAATAAAAACTGCATCATTTACAACATTGGTTGCTTAGTTATTAAGTATTCTAAGTGATAAAATGTAAGTTTACAAGCAAGCACTTTGTACTTTGAAGTGGCAAAAGCATACATAACACATCAAAATTATACACTCAAAATCACTGTACATACAAATATATATATTTTGCTCTCAGAAACCTAATTATTATTAGTTCCTATTAGTGCACAGTGGGTTCCTGGTTACTACAATTTTATTGTAGTCCAGTTAAAGGGACTGTTTGTAACTTCTTATACGTATGTGTGGCTACACTGGTCAGACAAGATTCCAACACAAACTACACGGAAGCACCAAAACCTCAAAGTTATATCTAGTGAAGCCCGTCTTGCAAAACAGTGTTGGCCGCAGTCGGAGGACGCGGGGAAGACCGTAGCTTTGGTCTCCAGGGCCGGAGTCTCTGCTGTACTCTGCTCCTCTGCTCCTCTGCCTGCTTGCCTTCACTCAGCTCGCTCCACCTCACGTTCATGCGTGCACACTACACACTGCAGAAGACTTCGTAGCTCTGAGAATATCTAGTGAATGTACAGTGGACGTTTGTGCAGAAATAAATGCCGCAGCTCCTCCAGACCAACAGAGGTTTCCCGTGTCTTGTGAAGTGACGGGGCTCCGCAACGAGAAACGTTATCGTCTCCGACCGGGTGCCGGTGTCTCCCCCGTTCCCTCCCACCGCGGTCGGGAGGCTGAAGCAGGAAAAGCCAACACTAGGATCAGCATTGATTCATGGAGAGACCTTCGTCTGGTCAGCTAACATTACTGCCAAGCAGGTGAAATATAGAGTGATATTGTGGTTTTAGCTGACGTGTGTCGCCTCACTGTTTTGAGCGATGCTTGTTCATGTCTATTTAGAGCGAGCACAAGCGCGAGCCCGACGCTGACTTTCGTTAACTTAACGGCTACAGGTGTTGCTGTTAACAAGCATTTCTGATTCTTACAAACAGTCCCTTTAACACTGTTTAATGATTTCATAATCTACTCCAACAGGCTGGATGACGTCGCCTCTCATCACCCTTCAAACGCCCCTGTGCTGATTAGATAAACTTCTGCACCGCTGGGCACCAGAGCTGCAGAGAAACTCCGAGCAACACCTCACTCAGGTGCCGTCAGCTGCATCAGGCCACTTGTGCCATCCTGCTGGCTTGTCTTGTCCTGATCTGGCAAGCGTCACATCCAAAGAGTACGCAGTGAATGTTGCTTCTCGTCTATCCCCCTGGGTGAATAGCGATTATTAGTGCCACTTTGGGGCTAGGTGGCTGTTTGACCTTTGGAGTGTATGTGTTGACGGTGCCAGAGAGTCCATTATGAACTCGATCACAGTGGCACAGCATGTAGATACAATAGTGAGGTCTAACAGAACAGGACCAGGGGCAGAGAGGGAAAAGATCATTTGCATAATGTTGCAGTAGAATGTTGAATAAATCTGATGTTATGCGTAATTTAATATTTTTTCTCGAGGTGTGCATGTCATGAGGCAGGGCAAGAGGCTGCATGAGTGTGTGTGTGTGTGTGTTTTGAATTCTTTCCCGTGGTTACCAAGCAGAAAGGGATACCGTCCAGAATGACTGCAGGCATACGGAGAGCTTCATACATGTATAACATTACCTTTGCACATTTAATTATATTTTGGTATTGGTCATAAGGTGTGTTGCTACATATGCAGCTACATTGAGAACAGACTAGTAGGCCTTAGTCCCTCCTCACTGCATGTGTGGTGCTCAGTTGTACAATCAGCATAGTTTCTGTAGCTTTTGCAGTGTCGACTTCAAAGAATAGTTTGTCATTTTGGGAAATGCTTCTTTGCTTTCTTGCTGAGAGTTAAATGAGAAGATGGATACCACTCTCATGTTTGTACGGTGCTCTAGGGATGACGTAGTTTTGTAGGCCAATTTTGAATTTTATCTATCGTATGATCCATGGAAGAAAATTCCGTTTACAATTCGTTTTAATATTCATTGCAATAAAAATATCTGTTTGGATTTATTTCTTTGATCTTTATTGCTAATTGCTAAATTGCTAAAACAATTTGGCCACTCTAATAAAACATTACTTTAGTGAACTGACTGCACGTCTGCTGCTCTTTTTGAATTCATTGTGTGCATTTTCCCCCACCTTTTCACTGCATCGTGTCATGTAATCTTCATAAATGGTATATATACAATAACCCATCACTTATGTTTGTGTCTGAACATATGAATTCATAGTTTTTTTCCCCAGCAAATGACTGGACAGCCATGCAATTTGGTGCGAATGTTAATGGCTGTCACACACCGACACTAACCGTATAGTCTGTGCAACACCTGCCATGCGTCATGCGACTGTACTGTAACATGATGTCGAACCAGCTGACCCCCTGACAAGGAGGAACAGTATTTACATGGGCTGTTTCTCTATACAACACATGGGGGAGTAATAGAGGGCAGGCACATGATGTGTGTGTGCGTCTGTGTGGTGGTGGTGTGACTTTTTGTTTCAGATAACGGTAAAACACACACTGGCTGCCATCTCCAGTTTGGGGACAACACAGGTGCCATTTTGCATTGAGAAATAAAAATATTGAATGTACGAAGCAAGATTGTGCATGTGCGCTTATTTATACCATCTTGTCAGTCAGTATTTGTAGTTCCATCATTGTCGTTGGCTCTCTCTGTGTGAATTCATGTGATACTTTTTGGAAATGTCTGTCTGCCCCTGACTGCGCAAATGAACTATGCTGGTGAGGCTTTACGTCACTGTTCTGATGGTATAAAGTTTCTCTACATTTAGTCAGAGTCACACACACACACATGGCTGTACTTGGGGGCCCTGGCTTTGGATGAGGGGGGTGTCAGGTTCTCTTTCTCAATGTTCGTATGAGGGCAGGAAAAAGGCAAAGGCGGCCAGCTCCAAGGAGAGAGTGGCGTGATGTGGAGGTGTGCCTGCGAGGGGAGGGCCTGAATCATTTGATTGAGAGATCTAGAGCAGATCATTTTTCCACTGCGCTCTTACTTTTTCCCGCCCAGCGCAACCCTCCCACAACACACACCCTCTAATCCCCGCCTCTGATACGCCGTCACTCGATCAGCAAACTTCCCCTCGCTATAACTACACCGGTGACCGGTGGTGGCACAGCCTTAAATTTAGGGTCCACCTGTTGCTCTGTTGGAGGAGCTTTGTTGTGTGCAACAGAGAGGACGGGGGGAGGGTTTTGTGGAACGGGAGCTATGGTGTGTGACCCCTTTGGCATGTGATCTGAAATAGAAAGGGATTTATTGCTGTTGGGAAGACAGACAAAGGCAGCCAAGGCAGGGCGTCAAAGACGAGCCCCTCTCTGCTGCTGCTGCCCACGAGAAATGTTGAGTCATAGCTGGTGGTGTGTTGGACTTGGGGACTTGACATGGGTTCGTCTGAGGTCCAATCACCTGAGCATTGCCATTATTTTATCCTCTAGATCAGGGGTCTGCAACCTGCGGCTCCGGAGCCTCATGCGGCTCTTTAGCTCCTCTCCAGTGGCTCTTTGTGGATTTTTAAAAATGGAAATGAATAACTGTTTTTTGTTTACATTTTCATTTTTATTTATCATTGTTGTAGCTCTATAGTACGACGGTACGACGGAGTATTAGGGCCACATTGAGGAAAAAAAATAAATCTGAGATTTCCAGAATAAAGTCATAATATTACGAGAATAAAGTCGTAATATTATAAAGCAGTAATTTTACGTGCTATTTTCTTTTTTTCTCATTTAGCTATAACTTTATTCTCATAATATTAAAAAAAAATTCTCGTAAAGTCATGACTTTATTCTCGTAATATTACGACTTTTTTTCTCGTAATATTATGACTTTATTCTGGAAATCTCAGATGTTTTTTCCCTCAATGTGGCCCTAATAATCCGTAATACATTTGCTCTTTGGCCCTCACTGCATTAGACTTATATACTATATACTTAGACTATAAACTGTGTTACCGTCATCACAAATGTTTTGCGGCTCCAGACAGATTTTTTTGTTGTTGTTTTTGCCTAAAATGGCTCTTTTGATAGAAAAGGTTGCCGACCCCTGCTCTAGATGATACTTCACAGATTTGTAGGTCAAAACATCTGGTTATTCAACATAATATTGAAAATGTTGCATCTCATGAGCACAGAAAACAGTAAGATGCACCACATATATTGTATGTGAGGTTCTTTTAGAGAGTTTATAATGCATTAAAAGGCCAGTTGACAAGGCTTATAAACAGGGAGCCCTAACACCAAATTTGGCCCTGAGCAAGCCTCTGGCTCATGAGCTCCGAAAGATAAATTATTGTTGATTTAAACAGGAATCTAATCACAGCTTTTCCCACATATCCTTCATATCTTGCACACCATAATAAAAACCAGACCCCCTTGTCTGTAAGAATACCCCACTTTTCTCTCCTTCAGCCAATAGTCTTTAAGGTCAAATGAGCTTCCTGCTTGAGTCTCGACCTCTGCAGGAGGACCTCAAGATCAGCCCACTGGGCCTCTCTCTCTCTCTCTCTCTCTCTCTGGCCTGGAGCAGCCTCAGCCCCCTCCCAGCCCTCATAGAGAGGCTTGCATGTGGGTGTGCGGGTGTCACTCTATCCCAGCTGGACTGACACAACACAGAGTTCAAAGAAGAGAGGACACCCTGCAGAACAGGACGCACCAGACTGGGCACTTTAGGGCTTCTTCTTGGTTTGGATTTACGTTCCCTTTGTTGCTAAAGAGCTGAAGTTTGTTTCAGGACTTGTTGTCCTTTTTGGTGGGAGCTTCACGTGTCTCCATTTGGCACCAGACGCATCTGTCATCGACTGTTACTGCTGCTGCTGGGTGCCCGGAGCTGCCAAAGCCATGCCTGCCGGGTTTCAGCAACTCGGAGGAGAGGTAAAGCTTTTCATTGAGAGCTTTTTGCAACTTATAAATGTGGTTGGGCTTGTTTTTTTTTGTTTTATTACCTGCAAAGGCGAGCAGAAAAATCTGAAATTATAAGATTTTAAATTAAAATGATATAAAATAAGATTTTTTTTGTCATTTCTCCCAGCTCTAACATATGTCTTGTAGTATATTTGTTAAAAAATATACAAAGCAATTGCCTATAGATTCTTAAATGATAAACAATTGTGAATAATGATAATGATTAATGTCCTTTGCAATAAACAGTGACTACAATAAATGTGTCAGTTTCAGAGAGGAGCTTTGGCCCTTATTTAGTCCTAGCTATGACCTTGACCAGAGCTAAACAGGTTTGTTCTAGGCCATCTAGTTTGACTGGTTCCTTTTCACCACCCTCATAAACAAAGCCTGTGCTGTATGCTCCCTGCAGCTCTTTCTGAGAAAAGATTTTTAGGTCAAGTAGAGGCATGAATCTTTTTTAAGTGTCACTCCTGTGATTCTGGACAGTTTAATCTCTCCATAATCTTGAAACAAGAGAGACAGGACTGTTATCTGTGGTGCCATGAAGAGACAAAAAACTCATGAAGCTGCTTCGTCAAGAATAAACAGGCGATAACAGGGCAGGTTGATGTTCAAGGGATGTGGGATCATCTCAGACGTATAAGCGCGGAAACTCAAACAAAGCAAAAAAGCAAACATGAGTTCTGAGGAATCAGATGCATTCACGATAAGTGGAAAGTAAATGAATTACTGGAGCATGAGGCAATTTTTAATGAAATGCATGAAGTGTAATAGAGCATAACAGGCTGCTTCTGATGTTTTACCTTTTGTGTTGCAAGGACACGGCGTGCACACACACACACACACACACACACACACACACACACACACGCACAGCCTTCTGTTTTGGTTTGTGAATACTAAACAGCACTTATCTAGTGACTCAACACAGCAAGGTCAAGACCCATGTGCATGCCAACTACACACAATACAAACTCAAACTTTGCTGAATGATCAATAGAATAAAATAGAAATGAATGCAATACAATACAACAGGAAGATCCGTTTTGCACACATTTTAGTTTAAAGTCACATCATGTAGTTGTTGCCAAGAGGCCGCACATCACCAAAATATCAACTTTACAGGAAGCCATGATGGGTTTGCCCTCCAAGATCACCATGGAAACCATCACATTTCTGTTATTTAGTTATGTCTTTAGCTTTGAGTTGCTTGGTAACTAATCTGCTAGTTGAAATGGGGAAGACCTCATCTCCCCAAGGTCGCCTCGTCTGTCACCGTGGAAACAGGTGCCTGTAGCCTGATGGGGAACTGGAGGGAAAGTGCTGTCTCTCATCAGGATCACTGTTGGAGGGAGTAGGGCTACAGTGCCGAAACCAACCCCAGTTATCCACTCAAGCTCTCTTATTATTTGCCATTATCATCTTCACACTGTTCTGTAAATGTGTTATTTTAACTCTCTATGTGTTTGTGTGTGTTTGTACTCCAGACATTGACTGGAACCTTTGTTCTCTCCGTGTTCACGGCTGTCCTGGGATCTCTGGAGTTTGGATACAACATCGGCGTCATCAATGCACCTCAGAAGGTAAAAACGAAGCACCGATCCTAGTCAATATAATCCCAAGACAGTGCCAACCTGGTGCCAATGGGTGTGTTGTTGAAAGAAGTGCCGATGTACGACGCGGGAGGCAAACACAGTGACATTTAACCAGATGTCAACTAAGCTGTTTCTCATATTTTCCTGATTTTACAATGTTTGACGCCACAACATCGGCCTCAAGCGGTGCCGATGGTGTTTAGAAAATAAACTTGGACGAGGGAAACAATCTCTGCCACGTGATTGCAAAGAAAAACAAACGCAAGGGAGTCAGATGAACACTTCAGAGCAAAGCTGTTGAGCATCTTAGTCGTGTTAATGGAAACACAGCAATGCCAGAACATCTCTGGTGTGACTGGAAGGTATTTCTGTCTGGTTTATGAGGAACAGAGGGGAGGGGTTATATGATTAGTTTACTGTCACATCCAGAAGGCAGCATGGTGCTGCACACACTTCTGGAGCCGTCGCATTAAAAACGCTGTATGTATATATAGATATACACGGATGGACTTGCTCTGGCTGCTCATGTTGCAGCCACATCTGGTGATCCAGTATGAAGGCATGCTTGGGTACTGCATGTGAGAAATGTATGATTCATGACTGCCCATATAGTGTGTGTATGTTGCTCTTTTGTCAAGACTAGAATTCAATAAATACTTCCACATAATTCCATATATTAATATGTCACAAAATATGGCATTAGTAGCACATTCAGTCAGTCGGAGAGATGATTGGACACAGAGAACTCAGGCCAAGTCAGGTGAGCAGTCTCTGAAACCAGAATAGAAGCTGAGCTGCTGTGTCTTTATGTGTGTGTGACATTATGAGACAGTTAATGTTGGACATTACAATAGAGCTGTTTAAGAAATAGTCTAATATAGGCTGACTTTATGATATATATACCAAATGAAATGTTATACTGGACAGCAACTACCCTTTCATTAAGGTTGTAGATTATCCTTTATCCTTTCTGCATTGTGCATCCTCCATATAGATTTTTTTTTTCCCGGTTGTTTTTACTTTACTGTGTGGAAATAAAAAAAGTTTCGGGAAATAAATGGGGGATGCAAAGGGAAAATCATATATAAATAAATACAGAAATATTAATAATGAATAAATGCATTTAAAATAAAAATATAAATAAGTTTAAAATAAAGAAAGAATAAGCAAAAATAAATAAATAAATTTAAAAGTTAATAAAAATAAAAAGATAAAAGGAAAACATAAATGGAACCGTATATAGATAGGGGAAGTAATACAAATATAAATAAATAAAAAAGCAAATTAAAACAGAAATATAAATTTTATGTCACATTTTATCAATTTATTTAATGCCTACATTTATTATTAATATTATTTCTGATTCATTTAAAGACATATTTACATATTTATCGAGTCATTTATATATTTATTTTTGATTTTGGCAGGTTCCGTCCTCTATAGTTGATAACCCCTTTACATTTATTTTAATGTAGTTCCAGCTTAGGAGCCAATGGTAACTTCTGAGTTTGAACAGGGTCATTTAGCGCCCACACAATACCTGAAAAACCCTTATTTGAGAATTATAAGCATGTTTTAGGAGACCCATACTACAAATTTGACCAGACAGTCAATGCCAGCTTTCCGTATCTGTACTTGACAACTTTAAAGACTCTACTGACACATTTTGGTTGGCACCAATAAAGGTATTGAGGCTTGATACACAGCCCTGGTGTGAATCAAATGTGTTAAATTTAGAAAGGCTGACTTTAAATTCCAGTTATCAAGGCCATGAGCCATGTGGGCTATCAAAGAGAGTCTAAATCTCTAAACAGGTTACTTTAAACTCTGACAAACACAAACGTAACACCTAAACTTGCCTTGTTTCTTATGTATCTTCTCTCCCGGGTTGTTTAACACTTCTCATGCTTTCTTCTGTGCCCTGTGCAGATCATTGAGGAGGACTATAACGCTACGTGGGTGCACCGGTATGGAGAGCCCATCCCCACGGGGACCCTCACCTCCCTCTGGTCGCTGTCCGTGGCCATCTTCTCCATCGGTGGCATGCTGTCCTCCTTCTGTGTGGGCTTCATCTCCGAGTGGCTGGGCAGGTAGGGAAACACAAAGGATGAGACACATCATTTAGGCATTTCTACTGAATTGGGAGTTATTTTGCCTGTGTCCTGTTGCATGAACCCAAGCTTATTAAAAAAACTGAAAACATCTTATATGCTTGAGGCTTCAACTGATTGAACTATTGCCAGTTATGTCAGTGGTCGCACACATTACTATGCTGCCCAGTATGACAGTCCAGTACTCAGGCACGATATCATGATACATAGTGACAGTGTCTCCTTTCCACCTCTGCATGGAACCAAAATGGATCCCAGCGTCCAGTCTCTAGTCACTTAGGAGGAACTCTGCCCAGAATGTTCCTCGTCAACCCAGTTTCACTCTGTAACCTGAGCTGGGATGCAAACTGGACTGCTGCCCACAGCTCCCAGTGACTGAAAGGGGATCTCAACAGAGCTGGCAGCTCTGGGTCAGGAGGGGTTGTGAGGGTGGCAGCGTTCAGCTTGGGTGCACTCAGGACAAGGTCTTCCTAAAAAAAGCATTTGGCTGGTAAAGACGGCGGGAGCTGCTGTGACCTCTGAGGTCAAAGTGATTTAGATGCAACTCAAGTCTCCAGTGTTCCTCTTTAACAGTAGATCTTATTGTTTGGTGGGTGAGACACAGGCGGAGCAGTGAGCAGTCTGATTTGAAGCAAGGTTTCGTTCACTGTGCAGGTTGATGTATGTGCAGAGTTTGATACTAGAAGGTTGTTTTCACATTCATCTGATCGGAAGGTTTCTCTGCTCAACTTAAATCTGAGGTTAAGATGTATCATGTGAGCATGATTTTATGACATCACAACTAGTCTGGAAGTCAATCGAGAGCCAAAATGCACAAGTGTGATGTGGAAAACCTCTAATGCACAAATACTGAGATGGACTTTACAGTGAAGTAGGAGTCCAGCAGTTATATTTATATTATTATATAAGATATATTTGTATATCCGTAGATTCTGGATTTTAAGAATTTTAAGATTTTTTAAGGAGGTAATTGAGTATTTTTCTGTCTTAAAATATGTCTGGAGGTAATCTTTAAACTATCTTGATGTTGATCGTTTAGTATTTTTAGTTTTGATTGTCATTTTGCTGCACAGCATGGGAAATATGTGGGAAATATAACCTTTTGGCATGACTTGTGATGATCATGGTCTAAAAATATCTTTCAATAGAATGGAGTAATGCCAAACTGCAAAGATGCAGCTGGTTAATGTTTCATATTTAATTTTGTAAAGGTTATTTAAGAATTACTCATTTCAGCCAGGACTTTTTTAAAGCAGCTAACTTGAGCCTTCATTGTTTTTGTATGACACTGCCCTCTGGAGGCTAAAAGGGGTCTGTATACTTCATCCACTATAATCATATCAAATCTGTATAGCAAACATCACACAGGCTATAGACAAATCTACTGTATAATGTCCATTATTCAAGTACTAAAGAGTGTGTTTTTAGTGTTCTATATGTACATTTTCAACCCAAAGTCATTGTGCTGCCCTAACACTTACAGTACCAACAGTAATTTGTATGTTGACCGTAATGTCATGCTGAAAGTGATTTTATAAGAGTGTGTTTTATTTTTTCATACAGCCTCTCTGCAATAAAATCTGTAAAACATACTCTTACTAGTGTTTGAGTTGATGCTAATCTCACTCTAAGACTCTTTGATGATAAAAAAGGTCAAATTGAGATTTAAAGTCTGGTGAATTTCTAAAAAGATGCTTGTCTGTGTTTTTTCCAGGAGGAAAGCCATGCTCATAAACAACATGTTTGCCTTCATTGGTGGAAGTCTGATGGGGTTGTCCAAGCTGTGCCGCTCCTTTGAAATGATGATCCTCGGACGCTTTGTCATTGGTCTTTACTGCGGTGAGCGCTCCCCTCTTTTGTTCTCTCCTTTCTCATTTGTTTTATTAACGTATTTACAGGAAATTCTCATCTCCTTCACAGTTGATCAGGGACGGATTACTGAACGGGCCCACTGGGCACAGACCTAGGGGCCCAACAGGTTAGGGCCCCCCTGGACCAGAGCCTCTGTTTTAAGTTACTGCTAACATTTCTTGTTGGGAAGTCACAAAGAGACACAAAATTATCACAACATGACGCAAAACTACCAAAAATAGACACAAAACTATACCATATTGATGCGAAATGACCAAAACGAGACCAAAAAGAGCCAGAATACGACCACAGAGACACAAAACGTCAACAAAGAGACGCAAAACGACCACAAAGAGACACAAAACGTATATAAAGAGATGCAAAATGACCACAAAGAGACGCAAAACATCTACAAAGAGATGCAAAATGACCATGAAGAGACACAAAACATCTACAAAGAGATGCAAAATGACCACAAAGAACAAAACGTTTATAAAGAGATGCAAAATGACTACAGAGAGATGCAAAATGACCAAAAAGATGTCTCTTTGAATTTTGCGGCTCTTGTGGGGGGCCCTTTAAATGTCTGTGCCGAGGGGCCCATTGTCTCATAACATGTCCATGCATTTATAGATAGAAAGTTTCTGTCTCTGATCCAGCTTTTCCTCTGTGCAGGGTTGGCATCAGGCCTGACACCGATGTATATTGGTGAGATCGCTCCTACTAGTCTGCGAGGGGCCCTGGGCACGCTGCACCAGCTGGCGATAGTCATTGGTATTCTCATAGCACAGGTATGACAGCACACTGTGATATTGATGTTGCAGAGATGATAAAAACCTTTCTGTATCATGTCCCATTATATCAACAAGTGATGTTTTTTATATCAATGTTTTGGAATAGCCTTTTCTTGAAATTTTTACAGCATCTTTTTTTAATGTTATGCCCTCACACTCTCTCTATGCAGATCCTCGGTCTGGAGTCGTTGCTTGGCGTTGAGCACTTGTGGCCGGTTCTGATGGGTTTAAGTGTTGTGCCGGCTGTATTGCAGATGGCACTTCTGCCTTTCTGCCCCGAGAGTCCTCGCTTCCTCTACATCGTCCGCTGCCAGGAGCACCAAGCCAAGAGAGGTGAGCGGAGCCGGAGCACTCCACACTGGTCTCAGGACATCTTTAAGGTCTTGGTTTTATACTGGAATAAGCTTTATTTCATCATTTTAAATCTAAAACCCAAATATGTGATGGGAAATTATAAGAAAGTTAGCAGCTATAGTTAGTATAACAGCCTTCCTCATAGCTATAATGGTACTATATATTTTCAAGATATCTATTAAATTACATTTTGCAGGCCACAGGTACAACATATACGTCATTATTTTATATATTTTCCTCCTGACTTGCTTGTCTCTGTGGATTTGGCTACAATAGTGAACTATAGAAGAAAAAGAGACGCAAAACGTCTACAAAGAGACACAAAATGACCAAAAAGAGACAGAATACAAGCACAAAGAGACGCAAAACATCTACAAAGAGATGCAAAACGTCTACAAAGAGACACAAAACGACCAAAAAGAGACAGAATACAAGCACAAAGAGACGCAAAAGATCTACAAAGAGACGCAAAACGTCTACAAAGAGACGCAGAATGACCAAAAAGAGACAGAATATGACCACAAAAACACGCAAAACGTCTACAAAGAGATACAAAACGACCAAAAAGAGACTAAATACTTCTTGAGATTGAAGATTTGGCTACAATAGTTGGATCAGGCTGTACAGGAAGACATTTTATTGACATCTTTTGTATTTTTGTTGCTGTTGAACGATGACCGGAATAATCTAAACTACTTACTGTATGGGTTTATTGGTTTCTAAAAAAAATTTATTCTCATTTTTGGGTGAACTACTCCTTTAAAGAGGAAAGACCTGTATAAGACCAAATAACTTGCCTACAGGTTTACACTATCTAATGACTTACAGTACAGTGTCTTGCTATTTGTACTAAAGTACTCTGGAGTCACCTTATGTAACCTTTGTGGGGCTGAACGCACTAGAGCAAGCGTCTGCAGGCTGAACTCAAACAGAATATTCTAATTGAACGTACACACCTCTCAATGCCTCCTTCGTGCAGGTCTGAGGAGGTTGACGGGCCGTCAGGAGGTGGGCAGCATGCTGGCTGAGATGAAGGAGGAGAAGAGGAAGATGGACATGGAGAGGAAGGTGTCCATCCTGGAGCTCTTTCGCTCTCCGCTCTATCGCCAGCCCATCATCATCTCCATCCTGCTGCAGCTCTCCCAGCAGCTGTCTGGGATCAACGCAGTGAGTCAATAAAGTCATACTTCACAGCAAGAAAATCACATTATTCTATCTATCAGTACACCTTGCATAAAGTCCCAAAAAGGATAATGAATCAGTGCAGTGTGATATTGACAGAGTCTTAATCTGTTTACCCCTCTGGTCAGATTTTCTACTACTCCACCAGTATCTTCTTAAAGGCAGGAGTCCAGAGTCCAGTCTACGCCACCATAGGAGCAGGCGTGGTGAACTGTGCCTTCACTGTGGTCTCGGTCAGTAACATGCTGTCATCTTGTCTTTTTGATATCCTTCCTTATTAAAGAATTCAATGTTCAATCTTTTGTCAATTCAGTACGATAACGATAACAGGCTTGCTATGTACCAAAGTGTGTCTCTATTACTGGTTAACACTGTTATCAAAGAGCAAATAAGATAACAAAGCAGCGTTTTCTTGTGCCCGCCTCTCAAACATTCCTGCTTCCAAATAGGTCAAGTTTGGTTTAGCAGGTCAAGATGTTTCAATGTCATTAAATGAGTCAAGAAGTGGGATGTTAAGCCGCGCTAGCAGCAGGGCTATTCGGATGGTCCACTATTTTGGTCCCCGCTATAATATCTAGAGAGCTTTTGAATGGTGAAACGTTGTCCAGACGTTCCATGACTCCAAGAGGAAGAATCCTACTGGTCATCTCGACTTTTCCTCTCACGCCATCATGTTGTTGTGGGTTTTAAGTGAAATATCTCCACAAATGTTGGATGAATTGCCATGAAATTTGGTACAACCATTCATGTCCTCCTCAAGATGACGTGTAACAATGTTGGTGTTCCCCTGACATTCTATCTAGCGCCATCATCAAGTCAAAGTTTTAATTTTCCAATACTTTGGTTTTAAGGGACAGTGTGTAGGATCTGGCAGCATCTAGTGGTGTGGTTGCAGATTGCAACCAACTGAGTAATCCTCTGCGGTAACGTGAGCCGTTCACCTCGGAGGCCATCTTTACCATAATAACATTACTTTAGGAGCAACGGAAGTCAGACGGCGGCTGGCGGTACCACGGTTTTGCACTCTGCAGCTCACGTTACAGGAGTTTCACTACGGTGGCCTTCAGGTAACGTAAAAATGTGAAAGGCCCTGTCTAGAGCCAGAGTTTGGTTTGTCCATTCTGGGCTACTGTAGAAACATGGCGGAGCAACATGGCGGACTCTGTGAAGAGGACGCGCTCCCTATGTAGCTATGAAGGGCTCCCTCTAAGCTAACAAAAACATGATTCTTAGTTTCAGGTGTTTATACACTAATGAAAACAGTTATGAATATTATACTCCATGTCTGTTAATAGACCCCCGAAATGCTACACACTGTTCCTTTAAACCTGCTAAATATCAGCATGTTAGCGTTGTCATTGCTGATTTTAGCATGTGGCTCAAAGCACCACTGTTCAGCCTCACAGAGCTGCGAACATTCCTTTAGAATTCTTCTTACTTTACTTATTAAAGTAGAATATGTAAGTTTGACCTCTAAATGCCTACTGAGGATACCAAACTCTCCGTTAACCCATTTCCTTGTCTTTAACAGCTCTTCCTGATAGAGAGGATGGGTCGACGGACGCTCCACATGCTGGGACTTGGTGGGATGTGCATCTGTGCCGTCATCATGACCACGGCTCTTGCTTTGTTGGTCAGTCTCCCAAAGATACAAGTGTCCAGTACCGTTATGTTTGCTTTCTCTATGAACCTCTGAACCCCTTTTCCTCCCACCTGACAGGACAGTGTCCCATGGATGAGCTACATCAGCATGCTGGCCATCTTTGGTTTCGTGGCCTTCTTTGAGATCGGCCCCGGTCCCATCCCCTGGTTCTTTGTAGCCGAGCTGTTCTCTCAGGGTCCGAGGCCGGCTGCCATGGCTGTGGCCGGCTTCTCCAACTGGACCGCCAACTTCATCATCGGCATGTGCTTCCAATACGTTGCTGTGAGTATGAATAGATGTTGCGGATGTCTTACGCAAATGTCTACTCCTTCTCAGATCTCTTAATCTGGATTTATTCCCATCTTTCCCCAGGACCTGTTAGGGCCATACGTCTTCTTGATCTTTGCAGCACTCCTCCTCTTCTTCCTCATCTTCACATTCTTCCGGGTGCCAGAGACGCGGGGCAAGACCTTCGACCAGATCGCAGCAAACTTCCATCAGCACTCTGCAGGAGGAATGATGGATATGGACATGGACTTGGACATGGATCTGGACAAGCCCAGCACCGAGCTGGACTATTTGGGGGAGGAAAGCATCAACTGAAGAGTTGCCCCGCGTGAAGAGAGATGGGACTGAGTACAGCTTGGGATGACTCCAAACTTTTATTTTTCTGACATGTATATTGAGGCCAATTGTATTCATATAGATTGTGGTGCCAAAGCAGTGTTAACGGTGTGACAATCTGGGTGTTTTGGAGTTTGCTGGTACCACTGCAATATGAGGTTACGAATTGAGCCTCGACAAAGGCTAAAAACCTAAGAGTTGACTACTGTAGTTTCAAGGAATAAGAAGCACATCAGAACAAAGTGTCTGGACTGTTGAGGCATTGACTGCCCATTGTGGTAGGATGATATTCCATGGTGATGCACTCGGTGGCAATATTGAACGATGGAGGTGGAGAGACTTTGGTATTCCTGCACTTTATCTACAAAGACATCCAAAGTTTTCAGAGTTGGAGGTAACCCCCCCTGCCCCCCCAAAAACCCTAGGATATACACCCATAGAGCCAAGTATGCTTGTATATTTGTACTAAAGCTGGGAACACTCTAGATGTGTAAATCTAACTGAACTGATAGCATTCAGATTTTTACCATTTAGCTCAAACTATAGCTGTAATGTAACTGGTTTGAGGCAAGATTTAAATCCTAAAACCCCTTCACACTAAACAGTAACATGGGCTGGGTATTAAACAAATATTTTAAATGAAAGTATTGAAAATTGTCAAGTACCTAAAGCTGGTCAGAGTTGTAAATCTTGTTTACTTATTCTTTGATCAGACATCTTCAGATTAAAATAATTTTGCCAATTTTACAGCTATTTACAGCTGCTTGGTTTTAGACATTTAAAGAGGACCTATTATGCTTTTTACCTTTCCCTTAATGTGTTATGTATTTTTTTTGTGCATGTAAAAGGTCTACAAAGTTACAAAGCCCAAAGTCCATGCCCAAAGGGAGTTACTCTCCCCACAGAAACACTGCTCCTGAACTGCCAGAAACGCCTTGCTTGAAGTATGCCTTTTCTTCTGTAACATGGTGATGTCACCAAGTAACACATTTTGCCTAGCGGCGAGTTTGGCATGCCCTCAAACAAAGTTAGTTAGCTAGTTAGAGTGGAGCTGGAGTGGAGTCCGAAAAGTTAGGTTCGGTTGACCAATCACAACAGAGTGGGCCAGCTGACCAATCAGAGCAGACTGGGCTTTTCGAGAGGGCGGGCAAGGAGCTCAAATGGAGCGTTTCAGACAGAAAAGAGGTGCTGCAGCACAGCCGGTATGAGAAAAATAAAGCATTTTTTGAACATTTAAGCATGTTCTAATAGAAACATAAAATACAAGTATGCACCTGAAAATAAGCATAATAGGTCCTCTTTAACATTTGGGATGTTTGACTCTTCAATTTAAGAAAATAATTTTGTAGAATAACATGTTTTTTATTAAAATTTAAGTATCAAAAAGCAGTACAACTTTGGTATCAGCACCAAAACTCAGGTATTGGATTAGTATGGAAACATTCAAACAATACCCAGCCCCAATGTTGTAGTGGTCATTGATGAGGTGGGTATGCTAGGTAGAAGGTTACGGAGGAGAATGTGGGTGTACTCTCCTATATATTCCAAAGGCTTTTTGGCTGATAGATGGGTATATGTAAACCACCACACCACTGCCCTGGCCTTACAACAATGTGCCAGCTGTTCATGGTGTCCCACTAATTTACCCTCTCTCTTTCAGAGAAAAAACAACCTTCATTGCCAAACTGGGCTTTCAATCATGTAGTGTGTTCCCAGCTAAAGTGCCATCACAACGTACAACTCTGATCATGAGAAACTCATTGCACAACCTGCAGAAATGCTACTTTTAAAGAAACAAAATCTATTTTAGTACTTCACGTGTACATATAGTGTGTTATTTGGTTGTTGATATTAAGGTATGAGGGTCTAAACGTTTAAATTCTTTATGCACTCCAGTAGGTGTTAACAGAAGCCTGATAGACTTGGCTAGAGCAAGATGTGCAATCAAAAGGGCTGCCTGTAAAGAGTAGATCTACTTGTAGATGATTTTTTTTTAGATCACACAAGCATCATATGTTTGTGTATTTATCTTCTGTCATGTGTGCTGTTTGCTGTCTGTTCTTTAATGGTGTGTATCACTACCTTCTGAAGATTTGTGAACCTGTAATTTGTATAGAGTGAATTATGATGCTGTGGTCATGTTGTAAAGGATGCAAGTACTGTAAATAATGTTACTTAAAACACACGTGAGGGCCTCCAGTAGTTTCTATCAATATGAAGTTATCCAATATCAAAAACAAATACGCTCAGAAGCAGCATCTTCTAATCTAATGATGAAGAAATAAGGACTGTATCCTGAGATTTGCAAACATGATTTATTAATTACCATCTTAACTACTGACATTGCACATAATCCCCTCCAAAGAAAAGCACACACAAATAAGTAAAACACAAAAATAAAGTTTCTTTTTCATCAATCTATCCTCAACTTGAGGAGATGAAGGGAGTCGTAGGTTTTAAGAATCGATTGAGGTGGTAACAGAACTAAACGGACTCCCACAATGCACCACCAACCTCACACCTGCTTGGTTTTCCCCTCTTCAACCAAATTTTAAAAAAGTTAAATAAAAATCAAGGCTGGTTCCTCTATAAACTACTTGATGCGTCCCATCTAAGCAATTAAAGAAAAATTGTTTTTAAAGGGGGGTTGGAATAACTGGGCTACCAAGCAGATTGTCCATTCTTTCCCATTTGTCTTTTTTTAAAGATGTACTTTCAATTTCTAAATATGCACCCACCACCCACCTGCATCCCCCTATTTCCCTACCTCATCCCTCTCCAAGCGTCAGTGTCTAGACAGGACAACACGAGACAAGATGAGGGGATGGGGGTCCGAGGGATGAAAGCGAAGACGGGGTGGGTTGGAGGATGGGGGAAGTACAGGGAGGGGAGAGCAGTGCATGTGTTCTGAAAACGGTCCAGTCCTCCAACCCTAGGACCTACGAGAACAAAGACACAAATAAAGAAAAATGCAAGGGAGACACAAGGACTGAGAAAGACAGCACAGAAACAAAGACATTAAAACCCAAAATAAACAAATCCAGGTTCATTAGAGTTTGAGCTTTCACTCTAAATCAGGGGTGTCATCTCCTTTTAGTTCACAATTACAGCAACAGTTCATTATCTTCTCTGTTCTTAGTTGTCCTTTCAGGTTCCTGTATTTTTTATTCACCATGATGAGTCTGAAAGTGGCAAATATTATAATCCTTCAGCTATGCTGTGAGCACAACAAGCACACTGGCTACCCATTTACCTCTGAACAAATAGGAACTGGTCCGTTTTTTCTTGGAAAACCTGACAGTATTCACTTTTCTCCTTTTTGTCATTTTCCACCGGCAGTGCCAGCATGAACAGTAACCTACGCTTGACAGCTTTGTGTCACGTAGCCTGTATGTGAGCACGTGGGATCTATAATCACGTATCCAGCATGGGGCCGGTTACTCTTATTATAGGACAGCCCAACCCTCGGTGGACAAATAATGTCAATGGCAGTGTATTTTATTGACCGGCCGGTGCCAACTTTCTCATTTTACAGCTAAACGGTACACTAGAATATGGAGAATATAGAATGTTATTTTTGTTTGGGCATGATAGAAACTTGCAAATGCTATTAGGAGCACAGGCACAGTCAGAAGCACATGATTTTTTCCCCACAGATTATACGTCTCATGCACTACTGTCAGGATATACTGACAATCTTATAAAAATCACTTTTTATCGTATTTGCTCAAAGTTACCGACTGCAGCTTCAATGCCAACTTTCCACCTTAAATCTAATAACAGGAAAACTTCATACAGCCCGTTAATGCCCGTCAACTCGCCCTCTGTGAAAGATGTGAGCCAACGTGGCACAAGAAGTGCAACCCAACACCTTCATGTGTCATGACCCACCGCTTACCAAGGGTCACGAGACTGTCCTCTCACTGCCGTCACTCTGTTGGTGCTGGGTCTGTTGGTGCTGGGTCTGTTGGTGCTGGGTCTGTTGTGGCATCTGCCTGCTGTGGGGAAAGGAGACGGTTTAGATATCTGTGTCAACAACAAACACAAGTTAATGAGTATTAAAAATTTTTTTTTAAAAAATGGCAGTGTTAGCGTCTTACCTCGGATGATTTTGGCGTGTTAGGAGAGGTTTTGGGGGAGGCTTTTGGTGATTTTGATGTGGATTTAAGGTCAGCTGGTTTGGAGGTCTGAGGGGGGGTACCTGGCTCTGATGCAGACTTCTCTGTATCGTTCTGCAACGTGTGCAAGTACAAAAAAATGTGTTAAGCATGCAGGAAAATGATCCCAAAACACTTTCCATCTAATATAGAATGCAACCAGTGACATTGCAAATGATGGCATGTACCTTAAGCCACCAGGTTACAGGGAGGGATACTACTGATGCTTCTTGTGATTTAAGTAGAGCCCCATCAGCCCATTTTGTACAGTGCTAAACTGTCCGTTACACACAGCTCTCGCAGATGAAAGCTCTGGTCAATATTTCCAGATTACCTACATCAGACCCTTGACATCACATCTGGTTTCAGGGTAACTTTTGTTGGACTTGAGGCAAGTTAGAGAAGAGCCTTCATAATGTAATCTGTCATTTTTTTGAAACGGCCCCAGTAGTAGTAGATAATCACACTCACTTTCGAGGTAGAGGACTCGGAGTTCCTTTGCCTGCGCCGTCTAGACTGGCGACGCTGTTGTAGCTGGCCCTCGGCTGCTTCTCCGTTGGTCTGGGGGCCCTCGGGGGCCTCTGTCTGCTTCACTTCGCCCTGCTCCTGGATCTCTTCTGGAGCGGCCTGCTGGCCGTCTGCTGCCTGCTCACCGTCTGCTGCCTGATCAGGAGCAGGCGGGCGAGGACGGAGCGGTCTGTGACGGAGGAAATATTGAATCAGCTTTGCAGTTCTGTAGTTCAGGAGCAGAAAAATTAAAACACAGAATAAAGGATATGTTGCCCCGTCACCTGCGGTACGGGCGCCAGAATCTGCGCTGTTGCGGTCGTTGTGTTTGGTCGCCTTCTGCCACTCCGTTCTTTTGCTCTCCTGCCTCACCCTGACAGATCAAGCAGACAAAACCTCAGACTAATCTGACAGAACAGAAATTCTTACAATATTTTAAATGCTTCAAAATTTCAGAAGGGTTTACCACTTTCCCCAGAGTTGTGCTCAACAGTGCTGCAGCTTTACTTTCTTTATTACAAAACCTTTACACTCATTTAACTCTGGGTTGTAGTCATACCGGTTGTCGTTTCCCCCCTGTACCAATCCTTCTGCTTACTTCTTGTGCTTCCTGCCGTGGTCTGCGGGGCCTCCGGCGGCGCTGCGGAGGTCTCACTCCATCGTTCTCTCCCGATCCATCGCCCTCAACGGCGGAGGATTGTCCATCAGTTGGTTTGCCCTCGTCGTCAGGCCTCGGGCTGCGGGGGAAGAACCGCCGACGGAAGCGGCGTTTGTTTGGAGCGTAACGGCTGCCTTTGACCGGAACGCCGCCCGGACCGGTTACATTGGCTGCTTCAGAGCCCTTCGGGGAAACCAAAAGGAGGAAATGGGAAAAGTAAAAATCAGCAGACCTTAGAACTATTGTGATGCTATCAAATGGACTCCTTTATGCTCACCTTGGCGGCTTCAATCACATCAAACTCTACGACCTCCCCGTCTCCAACGCTGCGGAGGAATTTCCTAGGATTGTTCTTCTTGATAGCAGTCTGACGAGACGGATTTAACATTAAAGAATCCACATCAACCCATAAAAACATGATCAACTCAAGCGATACCCATTGCCTTACCTGATGGACAAACACATCTTCTTTGGTATCGTTCCTGTGAGAAATAAAACCTGATTAGCAAACGTGGCTAATGGGGCTTTGAATTTGATTATTTAAACCTGCAGTAGGCAGAATGTTTTTGGCATCACTGGGAAAAAATGCCATAATAACCTTTCATATTGTAATTCAAGTGTTCTGAGAGAAAACTAGACTTCTGCACCTCCTCATGGCTCTGTTTTCAGACTTTAAAAAAAATCTAGCTCGTGACAAGAAACTTTGGCCAATCACAGCTCATTTCAGAGAGAGAGCGTTCTTATTGGCTGTTCATTGAACAGAGGCAGCTGTCAATCACTTGCAAACTCCGATCAAACTAGGCAGGGCTGATCAAATATGAATCAATATTCTGTTACGTTAATGCCCCTTTATCTCCTCAAATGTTGTCAGAAACATCTTGCAGTGTACTGTTTAGCTGTAAAACAAGAAAATATGCTCTGGCTGGTGGGCGGTGCTTGGTATTTCCTCAACTTGATCTCAACATGGCTGCCGGGTCACAAACTTTCTCATTTTACAGCTAAACAGTACACTACAAGTTGTTTCTGAAAACATTTGAAGAGAGAAATAGGCATTACAGTAACAGAATATTGATTCATATTTGATCAGCGCTGTCTAGTTTGACCGTTTGATCGGAGTTGGCGAGTGATTGACAGCTGCTCAGAGACAGCAAGGCTCCAGTTTGCCTCCGATTGGTTGTTTTCCTCCGGTCTGTGAAATCTTCCAGATGCCGTTAGGAGCACCGGAGGACACAGAGGCACATGATTTTTTTCAGATTACCTGTCTCATGCACTACTGTCAGGATAAGGTGACAGTTTTATAAATAAAAATATTTTTTAAATTATATTTGCTCCAATTCTACCTACTGCTTTAAGTAAACTGAAAAAAAACATGAAAATACACTTAAATTGTAGTGAAGCCAGTTTGCCCCAAAGTTGTGTAGAGGAAACAGTACCTGTTTATGAAGCCATATCCATTACGCACATTGAACCACTTCACTGTGCCTTGGACCAAGGTGGCTACAATAGTAATAAAGCACATGATTAAATGTGTATCACATAAGAGACATTGTTATACAGCCATTCTGAGAAACATACTGTTATCTAGCTCAACATCAATGGCAGCCTTGCTTACAACAAGAAATGTTGGAGCTCTGTGTGTCAATGATTAACAGGAAGACTTTGAAACCAGGTCTGCACTAGGTCACGAGGAGGAGGGGGGGTGCTAAACAACATGTTTCTCATCTCAAATATGGGCATAACACTAAAAACACTTTTAAGAGGACAAGCTGTGAGCGTTTCCCCTTTAAAAATCACCTTTACGCATTTAATTGGCTTCTCAGTGAAATGATTTGCACCTGTGAGAACGCGCGCGCACGTCCGATTGGAGCGCGCGACAGACAGGTGATAAAAAGGAAATTTAGGTCATGTGTTCACACTGTTAAAACACAAATAATACTTAGTTTTTCCTTCTTAAGAGTGCAAAAAAAAAAAAAAAAAGGAAGCTGCTACAAAAAAACAGAAAAGTGCGTAAATATTGGGAAAACAGGCACGTTCTGGTGACCTATTTTGGGTTAACCATGAATTAAAAAAAAAATAGTTCTGCCAGTAAAAGCTCTCAAGTTAATGTTTTAATTCCACAGTAGAGGTTTGACTTAATATATGCTTCCCACAGAACCCGTGCGTAAAACTGAGACACGTGGTGCCAAGTAGTTAGCACAGGTGTGTTTTTACATTAGTGGGACAATAATGTAAATAAACTTTATGCTGCAACAACAACCTATAAATCTCTTTCTCCCATAAAAACTCACATGAATTCAACTTAAAGGTGGTTCTTTTAAAGATTCCCATCACACACACAGGTTTCTACCATGATGACTCTGTTCACCCACCTATGATCTTCCTCTCCGGCTGTGGCTGGTCCTCTTCAGGTGCAGATGGTGGAGCGCTCTGCGCCTCGGCGTCGGTCATGCTCGCTGTCGGATTACTACTCTTTACCTCCGCAGTCTCCTCCCTCCTGCTCTACAAGAAACTTTTCTTCTTCTTCGTCTTCTTCTTTGAGGGTTTCACGGCAGTAGGCGTCCTCATTGGCGTCGCATTACTGCCCCCTTCTGGATGTAGTCTTTCTCAACGTCATGTAGTCATGTGCGCCAGTAGCTCTCAGCTCTGCACTTCACTGTCTCCACTCTTTAAAGGTCCCATATTGTAAAAAGTAAGATTTTCATGTCTTTTATATTATAAAGCAGGTTTAAGTGCTTTATAAAAAAGCATATTATAAAGTAGTAATTTTACGTGTTATTTTCTTTTTTTCTCGTAAAATTATGACTTTATTCTCATAATGACTTTTTTTTCCTCTTAAAGTTATGACTTTATTCTCGTAATATTACAACTTATTTTTCTCGTTAAGTTATGTCTTTTTTCTCGTAATATTATGACTTTATTCTGATAATCTAAAAAAAAAAATTCCCTCAATGTGGCCCTAATGCTCCGTCGTACATTTGCACTTTGGCCCTCACTGCATTAGACTTATATACTATATACTTACAGTGTGTTCCAATCCACGTACTTCCTGAAGTACACTTTAGTGTAGTGCACTTTGTGCACTCTATACTCACTTGAGTAGTGCGTAAATTTCAACGGGGTAGGGTCGTCTCAAATCGAATACTCTGTGGCACACTGACCGGAAATGACGATCGCAACATTTGACCGCGGCTCGCTACCCGCCAAAATATCTTCTGAAAAAAAATGAAAGCAGAGTGGACATTACGTTTCCAATGTCGTCGCCTACGCCTACGATGTGTCCTCCTGTTGGCTGAAAATGCACCGGTATGTTTACGTATTGTATTGTTTTATTCTGTTATCTACTTATGTTTGAATAGTGGTCGTGGCTCCGCCCCTTCCGCTACGTAGCCAAGATGGCGACAATTGAGTGTGAAAAGTGTCCAGCGTTCCACACTCAACGATCTGACCGTTTTGAGTACAACATCCGGGTACTTTGAGTGCACTGCATTTTGCCGTACTTCCCAGTGTGAACGCACTTATGCACTCAAAATAGTAAGTGTAAGTACAGAAGTACGCGGATTGGAACACACTGCTAGACTATAAACTATGTTACCTTCATCACAATGCTCAAATGTTTTGTGGCTCCAGACAGTGTAAAATTGCTGAGTAATTAGAGACAATATTGATAAGGTACTGATCAGTCAAGCTCTGGTTTTCTACTGCTCTGCACTGTTACACTTCCATATTATAATATCTTATTTCGACCCCGTAAGCCTAAAAAACGGAGTGCTAGATTGCTGTGGGTTTGGTTTCATTTATAGGATTATGAAAGCAATAGCTGAATTTTCATTCTGGAGGTTACGATAACTCTACCTTTAAGTCCAGCCCTCAGCACATAGGTCATCCCGGGACTCCAGTTTCACAGCACTAATTTTAACCCAGCAGCTCTTACTGCCAATTTCAATGAAACCATTCGCTGCAGTGCACAGAAGCCATGCGTCTCTGGACAGAAAAAAAGACCCTAATTAGAAGTGTTCAGGTAGGAGCACACTGACACTGTGGGTTAAGAACGTTTTCAAAGATGCAGGGTAAATCAAAAGAAGAAATACTTGGATCCAAACTTTTATTGACTGAATGGAAAGTCCTGAACACACCATGATCTATGCTTTGTATTTAAAGTACACTGTATCTGTATGAGAAACATTTTACTTTAATATGCAGGTAAAGACAGTATGTATACAGACATATGGAATATGGCAAAACTCAGTGTGCCACTTTTAATTTTAGGAAACAATCTAATATAAATAACTTGTATTTTTTTCAAACTTGTAAAAATGCACATTTACACTAAGAAGTAAATAAGTCCAGAAGAAGCTGAGCGGTTCATGCTGCACTAGAATGAAAAGCTACGCATGCGCAGAACATACCAAATTGCTGAGGTTTGTTTCATGGGCATTCATGTGGATGAGAGCAACAACAAGCTCCTTAAAGTTAGCCAAGAGAAGACAGGAAACATTTCACCTGTACTTTCAGTGTAAGAGTATGTCATTACATTGTCAGTTATGGGACAGAAGAAATATACATATTCAAGTATTTTTTCCACATTTAAGTTATTATAGCATCATGATAAATCAAACTTTTATGTGAGAATGCAAACACCAATGCAATAATGCTTTTGTTTTTAAACTGAGCACATCTAAGAAATAAAACATATATAACCAAATAAAGTATAAATATATAAAAAAAGAGAAGTAAGGCACAATCACAAGCAGCTTTCGGACAAAATGATGCAAATAATGCAAATTTGATGTGTGAAAGCTTCCAGTCATCCTCTTCAAAGTCTTCATTACGTTACGTAACATCACACTCATCTGTAGTACAGCATAACTAATCGATATCATCATAAAATGTTTGGTCATTACAGCTCTATTGTTATCAGCGTATGTCCATCAATAAGTAACTGCTGTACAGAAATACCAAAGACATGTAAAGGTAGGACATTTTATAGTGTCCCCTGTTACATCATTTGTCCACAAGAGAGTACTTTATTTTAACTGTACAGTACATATTTTGGTCACATTTTTAAAAATAATAAAATATTCTTATGAAGACTTTTAGTGATTATGTTATTTGTTTATTGATAGCCTAATACAACTGTTTTTAACTGTCAGATATCAATATTGGAATCAGCCTGTAAACAAAATTTTGTTCACGTTTGTAGCGTTATTTAACCTCCTCTGTGACAAGCTAGAATGACATGGTTGGTACCAATGGATTCCCTATTTTTCTAGTTTCATATGATACCAGTATCTACATTCTAGCTTTAAAGGGACTGTTTGTAACTTCTTACACGTATAAATCAATCCGGGTCGGTGTCCCATGCGCGCTCCAACACAAACTACATGGAAGCACCAAAACCACAAAGTTATATCTAGTGAAGCCCGTCTATTAAACAGTGTTGGCCGCGGTCGGAGGGTGACCGTAGCTTTGGTCTCCAGGGCCGGAGTCTCTGCTGTACTCTGCTCCCCTGCCTGCCTGCTTGCCTTCACTCACACACTGCGCTCGTTCACGCTATTTTGCTCAATCCCCACGTGCATGCGCGCTCACTACACACTGCAGGAGAGTTAGTAGCTCTAGTGAATGTACAGTGGACGTTTGTGCAGAAATAACTGCTGCAGCTCCTCCAGACCAACAGAGGTTTTCCGTGTCTTGTGAAGTGACGGAGGTCCGCAGCGAGAAACGTTATCGTCTCCAACCGGGTGCCGGTGTCTCCCCTGTACCAACCTAAAATACAACCTAAATAAAAGGTATTATTATAATAATAATTATTATATTGTTTGTTGTAATAATAATAATAATTAATAATAATAATAATAATAATAATAATATCCTTATAATGTTATCATAATAATGATTATATATATATTTATTTTCATTTTTTTGTATTTTTTTTCGGGGAAGGCTATCATGACTCTACAATAACATTGTAATAGCACCTTTACTAGTGAGGTGCTTTTATTGTGACAGCTCAGACAGGAAGTGGTGTGTGTTGTATCGTGTTGCTGTGGTGACGGTGGAGAGGAGCTGCTGGATGAGAGAGACTAGAGGAGGTGGTAGTGAAGCCTGCAGACAGACCAGACATAGCGGGTCCAGGGCTGACCTTAACGGTAGTGTACCTCTCTACGAGGGTTAACCCGGGTTAAAGCAGGGAGGGTATAAAGAGAGGACAAGCGGAATGAAAGAGGAATAAAGGAGATAGCTGAAGGCAAAAGGGAGCGACGTCGCACCGAGGAGGAATTAAAGGGGATAAAAGCTGATAAATAACAGAAGAGAGGAGAGGCATTATCACTAGGGTAAGTTCCTTATCATAACATCCAATAGACGGGGCGTGTTTGCGCCTGAGCAGACGAGAGATCCTCCTGCACATGTCTGACTGAGGCGCACACATGTCCCCTTTAAACGCCCCCATCAAGCAACAACAACGCGCTGTTTGGAGAGAGAGCAGCTTTTTAATGCTTTTAACTTTGCAAGACTTGGCTGACCTTCTACAGCTTTCACACACATGTCAACAGCTCCACATGCACCATGATTAAACCAGCTACTAGACATTAATAGAGTATTACACCAGCGGGCCACAGTTCATCACGTTTCCACGGTAACTGTCAGTCAGCGCATTTAAATACTATAGAGAGGTCTACATTAATATAAGTGTCTTTAAGGTTGTCATTTAGCCTGAGTGTGTTTATCAGAGGGGCCTCGGCTTGAGTGCAGCCAGTGCAGCATGGATGCGGAGACACCAAACTGTTTACCGTCCTGTCTGCACTACTAGGCCTCAGTCAGCCTCTTTACTCTCCACTAGTGATGAGAGAGTCCGACTCTCTTTAGTGAACCAGATCATTTGGCTCAGCTCACCAAGAAGAGAAGAGCCGGCTCTTTCAGCTCCCTAACGGCTCTTCGTTTTTTACCACTTCTGCCTTTTATAATTCAGCCACATTTAGCGCTGTTTTGACCTATGATTAGTATGTGTGCACATATATCACTTAAATGATTCAATAGCCTATAATTATTCTAACGTTTATAATTTCCAGAATATCATAATTTTACATGCTGCTTCGTTTCCAACTGTCACTCATCTTGTCTGTTATTTGTGCACCGCACCGCACAGCAACCCTACCCAACGCACCGCATCGCACCGCAACGCAACCCAACGCAACGCACCGCACCGCAATCCAACCCAACGCATCGCATCGCACTGCAACCCAATGCATCGCATCGCAGCGCTTAGGCAACGCAAAGCAACGCTCCATACCGCACCGCACCGCACCGCACTGCACCGCACCACACCGCAACGCTCCACACAGCACCGCTCCACAACGCGACGCACCGCAACGCAACGCACCGCACCGCAACGCACCGCAGCGCACCACAGCGCACCGCGACGCACCGCGACATCGCCACCGACACATCACTACTCCCAACACTGCAGATATCACACCGCTGCACTTACCGAAGTGACTTACCGACACATTTCGCTCCCGTATTTAAGGTTTTTATGTTCAGTTTTACAACATGAGAGGCGAGTTAAATGAGTCAGGCTTTGACGCCTGGTTGACAGTTGATTTGTGGCTCATTAGCGCTGATTAGTGGTTGAACGTTTTACCCGGGTCAACAGCCACTCTGACGTTAATTAATAACATAACTTCTGAGTGATATTTGTCAGGAATGTGTTCATTTGTTTGAACATATTGTGAGTTAGTTTACAAACTTTTTGTGTCAGTTACTGTCAGATACCGTTCGGATGAAATTTGTTGATACTATTGTGGATACCAAAACAAGACATACCATACTTTATTTTGAAAAATATGAACACGTTTTTCTACGAAACCTTTTTTGTAATAAAACGAAAAGGCGTCAGAGTTCTCAAACATTAAATGGTGCGTAAACACAAACAACCCTAGAAGAATTTGCCAAAAACTACAGTATAAAATGGACAAATTAATGGATAAGGTACTTGACAGTTTTAGATACACTGTGGTACAGTATTTAGATTACTATTGATTGAAAAGCCACACAGTAAATATTGTCAAACATTCTGTAATATTTGATTTTATTGTCTTCTATTGACTGGTGTTTACTGGGGCTGATAGAACTATTTACTTTCAGGTCAGACTCAACTTTATTGTATCTATAGGCCTACTACTATTTACTATTTTACATTAGGACATAAGGCTTGTTTTGACAGGTGTCATGTTTCTGTTGCTTTATTTAGCTCTGCCCGGTGCTCAGCATTGAACTGCACTTCCGGTGCACCCCCACGTTTTTAATTGGCATCATCCACAAGTCAACTCTCACATTTCCATGTTGTTGTGCTGAGATGTGACAGATTTTCACCACCAGGCGGGCAGCACCTCACTGTCTGCTTGTCTTACTTCATGGACTAACTTGTATCTATAGGCCTATTACTACTTACTCTATGATATAGAAATCCAAGTATACAGGTGCAGCTCAAAAAATTAGAATAATGCGTAAAAGTTCAATATTCTTCGTCAGTTATTTAAGAAAGTAAAAATGTTATATATTCTAGACTCATTACACATAAACTAAAATGTTTCAAGCATTTTTTCATTTTAATTTCAATAATTACAGCCTACAGTCCTCAGTCTTAGTAGAGGCATGAAGCACTCATTTCACTTAGAACAATCTAAAAGGTTTGGTCAATTTTATGGCTAACCCGAATGATTCGAAGCTTCGACCGTTGCCATGGTAATCCACCTTCAAATCAGTATTCAAATGCTTGGGCGTTTTCTGTTTTTTTTTATATAAGTATATAATAACAAAGAAAAAATCCCATGAAACAAGGAATAATCCCACAACATTATTCATATTCAACATGAATTATTATTAGTTATTCTCAGACGGATATCGCTGTTTGTTGTGTGTAGAGGTGCGTGTGTGTGTACAGTAGTGCGGCAGCTGCACTGTCCCGAAGCTTAGACTACCTTCGACTATTTCTCACCGAAGCTTCGAAGCCATGAAATGGTATTCGGGACAGCCATGTATTTCTCAAATAAGGATTGGGAAAAGTCTTGTTTTTGGTTTCCACAATAGTATCAACAAAGGCCTGAAGAACTCATTTCACTCAGAACAATCTAAAAAGTTTAGTAAATTGCATCACTGAATAGTCATCTCAGACAACATCTTGTCTTATGTCACAATATGAAATCAATACACCACCTATAGCTCTCTAACGGTAACTGTGCCTGCTGTCTATTTTCCTGAATCAATCATGAATGTATATTAACGTCTGCGTCCTGTGTGTGTCGGCCTCCACAGCAGCAGGCATGGCAGATGCAGAGCTGGACTTCCAGACAGGTGATGCCGGGGCGTCCGCCACCTACCCACAGCAGTGCTCTGCCCTGCGCAAAAACGGCTTCGTTGTGCTGAAAGGACGACCCTGCAAGATCGTCGAGATGTCCACCTCAAAGACCGGCAAGCACGGCCACGCCAAGGTCAGTTTGTGCTGCTGGAACACAAGAAATGCTGACGTCCATTTTTCCAGGGCTTTATTTCTTTTATACTATCCATCCATTTATCTCTGGAATAAACCCACGGTCACAGTTATTAATATTAATGCACATTAATGGACACTTTCAGTCCGTCCGGGAACTATAATGTGTCCCTGCTGGGTTGCATTTCTTTCAAAAAAAATAGTCAATATTTGGAAAAGCATATGTATTATAAATGATGTTTAAATGTGATACTCATCTTTTCTTGGGATACACTTCAGTTAGAAAGCTGATCCTTTTCCGTGTGTTTTGTGCTCGCGCAGGTCCACATGGTTGGTATCGACATCTTCTCCGGTAAGAAGTATGAAGATATCTGTCCCTCCACCCACAACATGGACGTCCCCAACATCAAGAGAATGGACTACCAGGTGAGAGGAAGACAGTAGCTTGTCGTCTAAGATATTACCTGAGTCTGTTCCATATTAGTACTCAGAATATTTGGCCAGGTAAACTAACACGTCTTTCCAATAACACGCTCAGAAAGCTCAAGACAGATGAATATACAAACCACCAACAACAAATATACAAAATTATAACAAAAGCTTTACTTGTTTTGTCCGTGTGGCAGAATACTAGGGCTGCCTCCTCTTAGTCAGTGGAAAATTGTGAGCTGATGAGTGATTTGTGTAATGGTCTGACTCAGAGGCATGAGTTCAGTGAACAGTCACGGCTCAGATATCACAGTAATATTCACAAATATGCTTTGGTCTTTAATAAGCACCAGATTTTCAGAGATGATTCCACACGGCTGCTTGGGGACAATTAACTGTCGGATGACTATTTGGAAAAGCCCCATGATCATAGGTCAACTAAGAATTTCTTAGAAAGAGAAGAAAACCGGTAGAAATGTCAGGGGGGAAATGCTGGAAATCTTTTTGAATGACTGTTTGAAGCACACACTGGATCTGGACATGAAGGGAACATCATATATGGTTTTATTTGGTGTCTAATTTATCATTATATAGCATGACTTTACTGGGACACTTGAATAGAACAGAGTCATGTTATTCTGGTGTCTTTCCTACTGCGATGAATCAAAATGTCTGTTGTGAAAAAGACCTATATTATCTTTGCTAAACTCATGTAATATAAAGAAATAAGATGCTGATTGGCATTATAATAAAATCTTTTTTTTGCATTAAAACGTGGCTGGTAAAAAAGTGGGTGACTTTTAGTTTTGAGGTCGGATCAGACCTGCTTTAAATCACTGGCTGAACTGGAAATCCACATAATGAACTTGAGTAGTAAAATATGTTATTAAAGCTGCTATAATCAATATTTTTTTATATGAACAATGGATTAAATGACTACTTCTATGTGTAAGATGTCGCTTGTAGTGACAGACCCACAGACAACTGTCACCCTCACTCCTTTAGTGTCTTTCAGCTCCTCGTTTTACTGTTTTGGTTCCGTCTCACAGCTCTATAGCATTGATGCTGTGCTAGACATGATTCTACAAAACACAAAATAACTTTGGAAGCGTTTATGATGGAGACAAGCTTTGAATTGTGTCTGAAGTGTATCCTCACGTCCGCTTACTCTTTTCTGTTGTTTCCTATTTTTTCCCCCTCTCCCAGCTGATCGGGATCCAAGAAGGCTACCTGTCCCTGCTCCAGGACAGCGGGGAGGTGAGAGAGGACTTGAAGATTCCCGAGGGAGACCTGGGCAAAGAGATAGAGAGCAAGCACGAAGCCGGGGAGGAGATCCTGGTCAGTGCCGTCGCGTCGCCTCGCCTCGCACTCTTTTCTACTGTGTTTGTCTGTTTCTGAAACCAGGGGGTGGGACACGTCGCTGTCATGGCGGCGTGGAGAGCATCAGGCTTACTCTGCAGTTAACTGATACAGAGTGGACGATCTGAGATGGTGTAGCAAAGGAAAAGGATTTCAAGATCCAGATACAAACTATTATTGGCCATGTGTCACACATGAAAAACAAGTGTGCTAGTTCATCATTTAGCTTTATTGATGACCTCATTAGCATAACGGATGCCTTTGATATGTGATGGTGATTAGGAACACAACTAATGATTTCAAGTGGGTCATACGTGATGATTGAGAGGGATTATTTTTTTGTATCAGTCTATATATTGTTTTTGTAGGAAAATCCTACACGTCCTTAACCTCGCACGGCAGCTGGATTCTCGCGAGAAACGCAGGATCACATATCACACGAAAATCCATTTCGTCAAGGCTTCAAGCAATGCGTTTGTGTCCTGCAAGCCAGAGCACGGACAAATCAGCGTCCTGTGCGGAGCCACTAGCAGCTACGGGTGTGCCTTAGGTGTGTGTGACGCGACACACAATATGATCAAATTCGACTTCAGGCAGCACTTTTTCTCCGCTTCATTTTTGAAATTGTAACCACATTGATGCAGGCGATCTGAGATCAACTTCTTCTTCTGTTCAACTTTCAACAGTAACGCCGAAACGTTCAAAAGTAACTGATCGAGTGAAGTACGCAGGAAGAACATCTTAAAAACCTAATCTTTTTGCTCTTTCAGATCACTGTTCTAAATGCAATGGATGAAGAATATGCAATTGGCATCAAAGCCTTGGGTAAATAAGCCACTGCAGGTAAATACAGATCTACAGCTGTGTCGACATGCAGCTGTCCGCTCATCCCCTCCCCAGCTACCGCCCGACCCCAGCCTGCCTCAAGAGGAGTGTGTGTGTGCGTTATGTAAAAACGATGTGTGTGTGTTTGGGTGTTACACCACAAGCCACCAGCATGTGCCATGCCAGTGCGAGTGTGTGAGTGTGTGTACGGTTAATTGTTCATCATTGGACCACCAAGGGAGAGGCAACTCCAGTCAACAAGATCCAAAAGAAATGTACAATTATGCATATCCACTATACTGGAAATAGACATGTTTTTGCATATTTTTGTGTGTATATATCTGTTTAAACTGGACATATTAGTGATCAGCTGAAAGATTTCTAATATACAAACGAATTCGATGAGTGTGTTCACGATTTGAAGCCTGTATGAAGTGGTGCCACTGTGGATTTGCCTACCCCTCAATGTACTTTTTTGTCTCATGTCACCACTATTATGAGCATGTGTATCATTTTTTTTATGTAGCACTATCGAAATATAAATGAAAGCTTATGGTTCATATTGTATTTCTGAACAATGTTGTGTTTAATTCTGTGGGTTGCACTTCATTTTTACAGCCTGATCTAGCCTAGTAAGAAACAGCTATGAGCGTTGTTGTAATTGTTGGGTCAAACATGCACTTTCTTTCCCTGCACTTTCTCACCTTTCAAACTGTGGGCTGTTGAATAAAGCGTCCACGTTAAATATGTTTAAAACTGTCGGTTTGTGCAATGTTTCCTCTGCAGAGGCTAGTTAAAACACTGTCTCATTAAAATATATGTCTCCCGTGTTTATTTTTTTTCCTCCTTCTCTGACTTTTCTTTCCTCTTTCTCCTCATTCTTCCCCCCTTTTGTAATTCTGTTTCAGGGGCAAACGAGATGCACTGGACCCGGGGAAAAAGGAGGGGATATTGCCTCGTCAATGCTACCTTCCTTGTTTTGTCTTTGTTTTTCATACTCTCTCCCTCGCTGTTTTTTTGGGTTCAATTAAAAAAGAATTGGAAATGTCTAATGCTAAATAAACATTGTCTAATATGTAAACATCTGGACGAACAGATGTAAATAGATGAAAAAGGTCAGAGGTGATGACTAATGATTGAGTAGGTCTACAAATATTCAGTAGCTACCTACCATCAGGGAAAAGAAAGGAGGTCACAATGTCTCGACTGTTGTTTTTATATGTTCCCCTGTTTTACGAAGGGCTTCAACTCTGGATCTGCATTGTTCTGTTGAGGCTTGTTCAGGGTATAATACTAGGTTTCATATCTGTTCCTTTTGGCAATCTGAACAAGCCCCTCCTGCTGTTTACTTGTCTATTAAACAAGGGTTACCAACATGGCACACCGAGGTTCAGTTTCTTTTTGTCTCGAGGTGTTTGAAGTGTCAAAAGGAAACAAAACATCCTGCTTCAAGGGCAGAATCTCCTTCACTGGAGAACTTGAGTGGGTTATAATTTGGCGTACTCCTGAACCGTTGAGCGATGATTCAGGAGGCGGGTAACTTGTGGCAGTTTTGGTATCCTTACTTTGTGTTCATACAGAAAACCCAAACTGTGCAGAATGTCTCCATGGCCAAAAAATACAAATAAAGATGACACAAACTGTTGGACGTGGTGTTGGCTTATCATTTTATTTATCAACAGAAAAGCTTTAAAACAGCAGAGACTCGAGAAGAGGACAATCCAAAACACTGGAAATCCCCCATCATTGTAACAGTGTGCATGTGACATCAGCGGAAACATGTTGATTTAATCCACATAACCAGCTGAACTATTAATTGTCTGTTTTTTTTCGTCTTTTTAGTGAGCAAAGTCACAGCAGAGACGCTGAACCCTCCACTAATGTTGTAATTATGAATGTTAGTATACAAAGATTAAGCTCTGGTTCATGCATTCTGCACATAAGCACCTCCAGAGCTGCTTTACGGGGTAGGTAAAATAATCTATTTTTTTACAAATTAATCATTTGAAGTTATGTAAAAATCAAAGTTGGATGTTTACAGAAGCACATAAGAATGAGGACTGCTGATCACTCAAAGTCCAAACAAGATACTGGACAGGAAATAAAACACAAATCGCATGGCACAATCCAGCCTACTGACTTCGTTTGAAGAAGGCGATCCATTACTCAAAAGGTTCTCCAGAATCCCGAGCGAAGCTGAGAGGTCTCGGTTGACGATGAAGACGATGAAGGCAAAAAAGGTGGCTGTGAGTTACTTGCCGTGGTGGTAGAACCTCTGGCCGCTCTGGCTGTGAGGGAGGAAGCCGTGGCGAGGAGCGCCCTGGGGAGAGGTCTGGAACGGGGCCTGGTGGTGGAAACGTGGATACAGTAAATGGAGTGTGCACATCATAAACAGAAACACATTAACGACAGCGTAGAAAGGCTTATATCAAGAGGAAGTCAGGGGTTAGAGGAGGCATTTAATCCAAAACTGGAAGATGGAAAATTATTTCTAAGCAGCCTCAGGGTGGCGCCAGAGGATAAACTATAGTGATACAATTCAAACCGGTTGGGTTTTGATATCCTGCTTGCATGGCTAAAGATATGTATACGAGAGGGAGTGATGAAGATGAATGAAAGGGTTAAGTGAAAAGAGCTGTGTGTGTTTTGGGGATTCACCTTTGCTGTGGGAATCTGGACCGCCATCGACGGCGTGGGCAGCAGTCCCGGAGCAGAAGGATGCATGGCTGGCGGGTGCATCGGCCTCAAAGCACCCTGTGAGAACATCAACGAGACAGAAGGACATAAATTGTAATCAGATAAGGGAGTTGTGCTTATAATTACAAATTAATCATCATTTTGTAGAGCTTCAGCATTTTGAAACACAATCCCTCTTTTTTAGAACACATTATTCAATACTGTTTATTAAGTGTCTCAAAATTCTCAATTTGTGAAATGTATGAAGCTGTTATATATATATATATATATATATATATATATATGAGTAAACTGTTGATATTTCATTTCTTACTGCATCGGTAAAGCCGGACTGTTGGTTGGCGTGTTCCAGCTGCTTCTGGAGGGGGATTCCTGCTCCGGGAATGTATCCTGCATGAGATATAGAGGTTATGGTTTATAACCAAACAGCCATTTACATCAGAGCCCACGGTCAGGTTATTTCACAGTACTCTGCATTTTCTTTAGGCTGTGGCTGAATGTTATTAAAGAGGACCTATTATGCTTTTGTGCTTTTCCCCCTTTCCTTTGGTGTGTTATATAGTGTTTTGTGCATGTAAAAGGTCTGCAAAGGGAGTTACTCTCCCCATAACACCTTGCTTGAAGTCCCCCCTTTTCTTTCGTAACTTGATGTAAGCAAGTATTTGCATAATACCTGCTGAGCGGTTAGTTTGGCACGCCCTCAAACAAAGCTAGTTGGAGAGTTTGGTTTAGTTGAGCAATCACAACAGAGTAGACCAGCTGACCAATCAGATCAGACTGGGCTTTTCGAGAAAGGGCGGGGCAGGAGCTCAAACAGAGTATTTCAGACAGAAGACAGCCGGTATGAGAAAAATAAAGTGTTTTTTAACATTAAAAGCATGTAAACATGTTCTAGTAGAAACCCCAAAATACAAGGAACTGACCGGGCTGGGAGGTGAAGTGGCTGTGGACGGGGTAGCCGGGCTGCTGGTGGGGGAGGTACTGCATGGCCTGAAACGCAGACGCACCTGTGGGAGAATGAAAGAAACTTTTGTCTTATGACAATCGCTACAGCCCAATGTGCACGTTTCCTTATACTACAAGACTACGTGAGATCCTGCCGCTTCAACAGACGCCCGTCCTTTACCTCTGATCTGAGAGCTGCTTGCGAAACTGACAGGTACTGATGGTCCAGGGGCGTAGGTGGAGGGATGCTGGGCTTGAGCCACCCCGTAGGACTCATGGACCCCCCCGCCGCCGCTGAACTGTCCGTGCTCTGCTGAGCCTGAGCTGAACCCAGGCGTCTGATAGTGACGTGCCTAAAAGAGGAGGAGGAAGAAAAAGGGTTAAACAGAGTAATACGCAATACTGGAGTCTAAACCAAGGACATGGATTTAAAGGTGACAAGATTTATGAAAAGACATCAGTTCTTTGAGTGAAACAGCCCTTTACTCACCGGAATCACAGCAGCTGGGAACAGCTGTTTACTACGTTCTGCAAGTAGCGCACCGGGTCGACTGTGGCCGACTGGACTGCCTGAGAGATGCAAAGAGAAGAATCAGTTGACTAATAATGTCCAAAAGACAATTTTCCAGATAACCCAGATGAAGTTAGACATATTAATACTTGAAAACTACCTCACCTTGAATGCTGAGGAGGTGCTGCCCTGCGTGCATCGGCAAGCTGGGTTGGTAGCTGGCCGACGTCAATGTTGTGATATCACTAGAAAGGACAAACATGCAACTGAGTACCAAACATACTTCAGAACGCGTCTTGGTTTAATAAAAATGAATTCTGTCATACCGTTATGTACTGAAAGTACTGAAAAAAGCTGCGTCATCCTTACTACCTCTGCTCCTTTCTGCGCCTCTTTTCCTCCTCATGAAGTACTTTCTTGAGCTGTAAGAAGAGCTGGTGTTTCTCCTCTTGGAGTCCCTGAAGTTTTTCTCCCATCTTCATCACCTGAAGTTTAGTTTGGGGTTGGGAACCATAGTATTAGAAAACTAATTTGCCATATATTATTTGTCCCCAACCAAAGGGCAAGACGGCACACAATGCAGTTTAAATGTTTTCCAACCTGTTCTTTGGTTTCCTCCAAAGACATCCTCTCCTCGATTTCTTTTGTCCTCTTCCTCTCTTCCTCCTCTTTCATCTTCTGCTCCATCATTTTGTCCACCTCTTCCTCCTCTGAAATATTGGATTCATGTTATTCAGTGGTGGTGGAAAACACATTAAAATCCATTAGTTAAAAAAATAATGAGCAAGTATTATAAGAAATAATCCAATCCAATACATGGCCTGTGTTTATGAAGCTTGTATTCCATTTGGATGTTTTTAAATTTCATTATCCTTAAAGATTTTTTGTCTACACGTGGAAAAAATATTGAAAGAATATTTAAACGAAAGTATTGCACTATATTGAAATGGGTTTCTAATGTTATGTCCACCAATTCCAATTTGATAACTAAGTCAGTTGAGAAATAAAATGGCATTAATGGCTTGCTTTTATGGTTTCATAATATCCTAAAATGAGTAGTTTAGGTTATGGAGTGGTCTGCAGTATTGCACATAGACATAAAAAAAAACTTATAGATAGATAGATAGATAGATAGATGGTAACTTTATTGATCCCGAGGGAAATTCAAGTTTCCAGCATCACAGTTCCATAGTGCAAAACATGTTAGTAAAAAGGCAGTAAAAAAGTTAGTAGTGCAAAATACAAAGTACAAACAAATATACCAGATGTAAAAATACAAGGAGATGAAGAAAACTGTTCAAACTGAATATAGTGCAGGGTAACAGCTTTGATACACGACTATTAAAAAAAGTGAATATAGTGCAGAAGAGACTGTTAAAAATGAGTATAGTGCAGGGTAACTCCAGTAGCTTAGTCTATGAAAATGCACTGTATGCATTATTATCTGTCCTGCAGACCGTCCTTCTTTGTCCCCCCTCCCTACAGAGGTGTTGTACAGTGTGATGGCTCGGGGGAGAAAGGATTTCCTGAGTCTGTCTGTGGAGCACTTGGGGAGCAGCAGCCAATATCACAACATACATAATGATCATGGTATTTCTGAGTGAGTATAGAAAGCTGCATATTTAAGAGAATAGTAAGTAGATGCTGGGGTATGTTGGGAGGCAGAATTCAGAGTCATTCTTGCAGAAGGAAAATAGACTAAATGGGAAATGGGCACTTAGGAACACACAATCACATTATGTTGTCAGATTTGTACACTTCAGTGACAGTCCAGCCACACTTGGCTAGGCTAGTTGCACAGACAGATACACACACATCCATCCAGTCAGTGAGTCAGTCAGTCAGTGGGTGCCCACCTTGTCTCTTGCGCTCCCTCTCCCTCATGATGTGTTTGTGGAGGGCTCTGGCCATCGCGTTGGACAGCTTGGGTCTCTCCAGCAGGGCGGGCATGGTGACAGGCAGCGGTGGGGCCAGCTGTGGTGTTTAGTTTAACAGTTGTGTGATAGGTTACACATAAAATAACCGGGGTTGCATGTAAAAGATCAAGATCTCACGTGTGCAGTAACCAGTAGCAACACCTTAGATGTAACGGTTACAGGCCTAACTGCTAAGTTAGCCTAGCATTAGCATTGTATGGTAACGTTATCTGCTCTAGCTAACGTCAACAGTGATAAAAGCACAACGACTCTTACTTTTGTTGCTTTGTGGGTCGTTGAGTAAGAACCTAACCGTCTTGCGGTGTTAAATTAGAGTTGACTTGTTTGTATCTGGAGCAGTTAACGAAGATAAATTCACAACACAAAACATAAACAGTGAGCTAGATCTTCTGCCCGGGTGATAATGTTGCGCTTCCGGTCCCCATGACGACGACTTCCGACTATTTTCCTTACCGAATTGCATTTTGGGAATTGTAGTCCCCCCCCCTGTATTTTGTATATCAGATCCCCCCACTCTAATCTCAATTTCTAAGAAGCTTTTCAGACACATGAGAGTATCTTATTTTGATAATGTCATTGTAAATATAGGACTACTCAAGATAATAAGTGCACTTATATGTGTATCTATGCTCTAAAGGAAATGGTTGCTGAGTATGGAAGCCAAAACTCCACTGTATTTATGTGCTTTATTGATGCATCTAAGGCCTTTGACGGGGTTAATCACGAAAAATTATTCCTGAAACTACTTGCCAGAGTTGTTCCAAAGTATATACTTAGAATACTAGTTTTCTGGTATTCACATCAAACAATGCAGGTTAAATGGAGCAATGCTGTATCTGCCATGTTTCATGTCAATAATGGTGTTCGCCAAGGTGGTATTTTGTCTCCTATTTTGTTCAATGTGTATATGGATGACCTATCGAAACAATTGAATGGGTGTAACACAGGCTGTCTTGTTGGTAACTCTGTTATCAATCACCTAATGTATGCTGATGACCTGGTAATTCTCAGTCCATGTAGTGCTGGCCTGCAGCAATTACTGAAGGTGTGCTCACAATACGGCAAAGACTACGACGTTAAATTTAATGCCAAAAAGAGTAATGTGATGATAGTCAGAAGTAGAGAAGATAAGAAATGAGTTCTTCCTGTGTTTCATTTGTGCGATATTCCTCTCAAGACATGCAAGGAAATAAAATACCTTGGCCATTTGCTCACTGATGATTGGAATGATGACATAGATATCTATCGACAGTGCTGTAAACTATATGCTCAGGCAAATATGTTGCTTCGTAAGTTCAGTATGTGTTCTGTATATGTAAAATGTTCATTATTTAGAGCTTTCTGCACGCCTTTGTACACAGCTCATCTTTGGTTGAGCTACAAGAAAAGTAGTATGTGAAGGCTCATAGTGGCTTACAAATGATGCAATGAGGTTGTTGCTTCGGGTTCCCAGGTGGCATAGTGCCAGTCAACTGTTTGTGTCCTCTGGTATTCCTACATGTGAGGCACTTTTAAGACATCTGATGTATAATTTAATTTGTTGCTTGGATGAGTCAGAGAACAGCATCATAGAGGCTTTAACCAGCCCGAGCAAGAGCTGCACTCTGGTACTCATCCAGGCTCAGAAAACACTGGCGAGATAGCCTACATATGAATTAAAGATGAACTGCTGTGGTCTTATCTTGTATGTTTTTTGTTTCTTTTTCTTTTCTTTTATTGCTATGGACCCTCCTGTGTGTCTGAAATAAAGTTTGAATAATAAATATACATTGCATCAAATAACACTTGTATCTTGAATTATTTTCAAGACACTATTATATTATCAATGCATCTACACAAGCAATACTGACAATGGACATGGAAACATAATTCAGGGAACAGAGACGAGTGTGTTATAAAGGTAACAGCTGGTCAACAAGAAAACGTATCTCGTCCCTGGGTGGGCTCGAACCACCAACCTTTCGGTTAACAGCCGAACGCGCTAACCAATTGCGCCACAGAGACGACTTCGCACGACGAAAGTAAGTAGAAATTTAAAGTTCCACCCACACACACACACGTGATATTGATTTTGTGAAGACTGGATGATTAATATGACAGAAACTTTAATAATAACTAAGAGGCAGCACACACACCATTTACTTTGTCTTCTTTCTGGAGCAGGAAATTAATTCTCTCGTAGATACAATTTCCAAACAAAAAAAGTCCATTTAACTGCAGTTAACTATATATAAATGGATTATTATACACTAACATATTGACATTAGGCCTCACTGATGTCATACTTTTGTTCCTGGTTTCTTGACTCTTCATACATCCATGCTCTAGAAGGGAGCCCGCAAATTGCGAAATCTGGTCTGAGATCTGCAAAAATTCTCGCGAGACTCACTCACGAGAAACTATTTGAAGTGAATACCTAAACTTTTCTATTAGAAGACAATGCTTAACCTCAACTATTCTAGGTCATTGCCTAACATCAACAATTAAAAATCAATGCTTAACTTTAACTATTCAAAAACAATGCCTAACCTTAACAGTCTCGCGAGAGTTTCTGGTCTGGGTATCATCGGATAATCCGTTTTTCCTTTGGAATTCAGAAAGGAAAAAACTTTTTTTATTTTTTCGTTTTAAACCAAAAACCAGAAAACGGCCGTTTTCTCGTTTTTCGTTTCTGAATCAAAAAATGAAAAACGAACCCAAACCGGGCCGTTTGTTTGTTTTTGCGAATTCCTTTTCTCATTATTCGTTTTTAATTGAAGAACGGAAGTCACGTGGGTTTTTCGTTTTTTCGTTTTAAACCACAAACGAAAAACGGAATCACGTGGTGCTCTGTTTGTTTTTTGTTTCCAAACGAAAAACGAAAAAACAAATTAAAAAAACGATCCGATTTAGTTTCTTCAAGTTTCTTTCTGTCATTTTCTCTTCTGAATCGAGGAGCGGAGAACGGCAGTCACGTGACCAGGAAGTGAAGGCAAACATGTCAAAATAAAAGCCAAGAAGATAGTGTGGTCATATTATAAAAGTGTAACATTATTTAAGCACAGGATCAAAGTAACAGTAGAAGATAAATAGGCTAAATAAATACACAAATAAGTACATACATAGATATTTTTTTGTTTTGTTCTTTTCATTAACACATGAATGTCTTTTATCAAAAAAGTGTGTGATAAATTACAGGGAGGGTCTCTACAGATGTTATACAACAGGGAGGGTCTCTACAGATGTTATACAGAACTCTCACATAATTGACACTTTTCTCTCTCACACCCTTACTATGGGCTGTTTCTTTATGTCGGCAGGTGAGAAGCACTATGTGGCTAATCCTTTCAACACACCTGACACTTCCACCTGATCCCCTGCACTCCATTAGGAAGGCTGTAGCCGAGTAGTTCTACATCATGATAATGATGATTTTTCAACCAGCGATTATGACATTAATGCCAGCTAGACAGAATAAAGCTCTGTCTGTCATGACAATACTGTACTGGACTGAAGGCCACTCCATCACTCTAGATACTGTAGATTTAACAGATACCTGCTGTCTTCAGACGACTGTAAAGAGTCACCCGAGTAAAGGAAAGGCTTTCAGTACAGTTCTATTGTCATGACAGACAGAGCTTTATTCTGTCTAGCTGGCATTAATGTCATAACCACTGGTTGAAAAATCAGCCTTATCATGATGTCGAACAAATTAACTAAATTACATATTATACCAAATAGACTAGAAATTATTGAAAAGCCTCATAAACCACCAAACAGAATACAGAAAGTTAGTGATTTCAGTTTTTTAGTGAACTGTTGGATTTATTATGTACAAAAGTGCTTACAATGACCTGAAATAACCTGCTTATAAGGGAAGCTGAAAACTGTTGTATTGTTTCATGATTGCTCAATAACTGTCTCTCAATTATTAGCTTCTAAGGGCATAACTCAGGGTGAATGAATGAAGGACTTGGGGCTGTTCAGTTGTTGTTGCACTGTTTTGTTCCTTGAGGAGGTGATTCGGTGACTGTAGATTTCTATATAGTCACATTGTAATAATCTCCGGCAGCATTTGGAGAGGCTTTGAACTACTCAAGGGCGAGGACAGGGGGGAGGCACACGGGACTGCATGTTCTGTTCTTTTCACAAGGTCACGGGAGGATGGAGTCAGAAGAAGAAACAAAAAAGAAGATATGCAGCAAAAACATCACGTGCCTTAAGCTCATGACTATTGATATTGTGTAAACCATAAAAACGCTGGATCAGGGATAGCTTGGGGTTCAGACTTCGCGAACTGACCCATGCATTGTATGTTGTCAGGGACACGTTGATTGGATCCAGAATTCTGTAAACTCTGTTATCTTACTTATGCAACATTAATTGTTTGGAATAAATTGTATTATTATGCTTTGTTTGGAAAATCTCTTTGTCACACAAGATTAACCAACACGTAACTGTGCCCTGACCTCTTGGAGGTAGAGGGCCGGTTCCTTCAGAACTCAGGCTGATTAATCCTCATATTAGACTATGATGTCTGAAGATTGGCAAACATGCTGATCAACCATACTTCTCTATCATTGACCAGGATTATTGACTTGACTTTTCATCTATAAATGCGTCAAAATTGAAAATTTGACTGAAAAGAAAATCCTTGGGGATTGAGGAGTGGTGACCTCTGACCCCTACGGTGGGTAACGTCACAGAAGGCCCACTCATAAAATGCACTGACTTCACTGGTACCGAATCTCCCTCCAAACTAAATTGTAAAGCTGACGGCCCCTCAATATGAACTGATCAATTCAATCAAACTTTATTGTCCACGAGGGTGGATTTTTCTCTTCGGCTCACAAAACACAGAAAACAACAGACAGCAGTTAGTAAAAAACAGAGACAGGTTATGTTACACATTAAAAACAGTTCATGTCAGTGTCTGTGGCTCAGATCTGCTCAGTCACTGTGTTGAGTTAAGAGTATTGATGGCATTTGGGATGAAAGACTTTTTAAACACATGTTTAGTTGCCAGAGGGACTCTATAGCGCCTCCCGACTGGCTGCAGAGAGGATGGGAGCTATCTGCCAGGATGCTCCTCGCTTTCTTCCTCGTCCTTTCTGTAAAAAGTTGAGTCAAGGGCTTTTGGGGTTTACCACCTATTTTGCCTACCATTGACACAATCCTAGACAGTTTATTCTTCTATCTACAGTGTAGGTGACCGTACCAGGCAGGAAGGTTAAAGGTTAAAATCCTCTCAACAATAGTTTTGTACACTAATTCTAAAATCTGCCGGCTGACACCGAGGCCACTAAGTTTCCTTAGAAGATAAAGTCGCTGTGAGCATCTCTTGAAGATATACTCTGTATTTTCAGAGAAGCTCACCTGGGTGTCCAGGACTGTACCGAGGTATTTAAAGTGTCCCACAGTTTCAACATGTTGGCCATCAAGTGAAACTGGCTCTGTGATCAAATGTTGTTTTGTGCAGCACATGATTAATTCTTTCTTCTCGGCCACATTGATTTCTAGCTGGCTAGTGTGACACCGTGTCTGAAGGGCTGTAGTGTGGGCCAGATAGGCAGCTTCACCTAGTGGGCCTGTTTCCTGTAAAAGGTCAACTAAGGCCATGTCATCCACATACTTAAACAGTCTAAAATGTTTCTCATTGGTCATAAATTCATTAGTAAAAAGAGAGAATAGCACAGAGGAAAGAACACAGCCTTGTGGGCAGCACGTCTGATATGTTCTCCCTGACACAGACCCTCTGATCCACACAACTAATCCTGTGTTGATGTTGAGATCAAGGAGCCTTTTCAGGAGAATATGCGTCTTCATTGAGTTAAAAGCTGAGCTAAAATCCACAAATAAAGCTCTGGCATAACCTTTAGGATGCATAAGGTGTTTTGTGGACGGTGTTAAGCAGTCAGCACAGCGTCGTCTGGGACTCTGTCGCTCTTATTTAAGCGAACTGGAGCAGATCTAGCTTAGTAGCCACTGTGCTGGTCAGGTGGCTGGCAAGAACTCGTTCCATGGTTTTACACAATATGGAGGTTATTGCAATGGGCCACAGATCATTTGGCTTACTTGCGCCTGGCTTTTTTAGCACAGGCCTAATTATTGTGAATTTCCATGATTTTGGCACAGTGTAGGTGTCTAGGATATATAATTAATTAGGCTTTTTTAGGTACAGTATGTATTTATTTAGCCTATTTATCTTCTACTGTTACCTCGATCATAATGTTACACTTTTATAATATGACCAAACTATCTTCTTGGCTTTTATTTTGACATGTTTGCCTTCACTTCCTGGTCACGTGACTGCCGTTCTCCACTCCTCGATTCAAAAGAGAAAATTACAGAAAGAAACTTGAAGAAACTAAATCGGATCGTTTTTTTAATTTGTTTTTTTCGTTTTTCGTTTTGAAACAAAAAACAAACAGAGCACCACGTGATTCCGTTTTTCGTTTGTGGTTTAAAACGAAAAACCCACGTGACTTCCGTTCTTCAATTCAAAACGAATAATGAGAAAAGGAATTCGCAAAAACAAACAAACGGCCCGGTTTGGGTTCGTTTTTCATTTTTTGATTCAGAAACGAAAAAATAAAAAACGTTTTTTCCTTTCTGAATTCCAAAGGAAAAACGGATTATCCGATGATACCCAGACCCTTAAAAGGTATTACCTTTTGCGATATAAATAAAATGGACTTCTGTAATGACTGAATGTTTGGTCTATACGTTATTTTTGAATAATCCTGTGACCTAAGACATTCAATAAAGACAAGAAACACAGATAGCTTTTTAATCACATTTTATCATGTATGGTCATGAGTGGAGAGAAAGAGCCAGTAATGCAGCTGTATACAGAGTTCAAATCTTTTTTCTTTTTTAAAAAAAGGAGACAAACTTAAAAAAAAAAAGAGAAAATTGCACTCAGCTTTACAATACCTTTTAGAAATTAAGCCATCTAAAATTAACAATAACAACAACAGTAATCATAGTAGCAGTCAACATAATAGTCTCACCACTGAAAGCAGAGGATGATTGTTTAGTCTGAATTCTATTAGACTCCTTGCTAAGGCCAAATGTGGGGCAGCCCACTCAATTCTCATTCACAGACTTCAGTGGTTGGTGAATTTTTAATAAAAAAATCACCTTCACACTGCAGTTTTTACTAGGAAAAGAACTGCTGCAAAACAGTTATCCTTTAACTCTGCCAGAGACAAAATAGCCTACCTTCGACTATCAATTCCCTCACCTAAACTCAAAACACACTTAATATACCTGTAAGCCAACAGAGTGGACAAACAATAATCTATCTTCATTGTCAATAAGAGCTGATTTGAACTCACATACCATGCCTTTCTTCCCTTAACCCTGGGGGTAACTATATTTACGGCCTAGTTCAAACATTATTTCGTTATTCTTTCTCAGTTTTTTTTTCAGTAAAGTATGATCAATTACGACACTAGAAAAATAACTGGCCACTTAACTCGAGTCGCTACTGAAAAGAAAAATAGAGGCAAATACAATTCAGACTGCAGAATAATAAAGACATAAATGGATGGGAGAGGGGGTAATGCATGGGTGGTGAAAGTGCATTTGACATATTTACTCTGGGAACTCTAGGCTGCTGAGTTGGATTTAATATTTAAATGAATGAATGGTGGAGGTCTCAGAAAGGTGGGTAGTGGTTGGAAGGGGGGGATGGTAGCGGGATCAGATTTCCCTTTGGCTGCTGCCGTACACGCTCTCATCACTGTAGGCAATGTAGAGGAAAAAGTCCTCTTCGTGATGCTCCTGAGAAAGAGAGTAAGGAGAAAACAACATGTTAGTATGGCATTAAAAATGTAGCTCACTTTAATATAAGTAGGGAAAAAAACAATACGCTGATAAAGACTGAGAGCAGGTCCGTGAGGCAGAAACAACTCTTGCCTGGTACAACAGTCCCATGGTAGCTGAGGTGGGTGGAATGACGTTGTTTACAAAGAAGAAGAGCGCATCCTCAGCTCGCAAGTGGATTCTTTTCCGGATGAGGAAGTAAAACTGGCCCACTGATAAAAGAGAGACATAATTTTAGATGTTACTAGTGTCATTTAAATGTTGTCCAAGAACTTGGCACCTAATAAAATATTTACCTGTCAGGTCGGAGGGGACAAGGTATTTCTTCTTGTCCAGATCTCCTATTCTGGCTTTGGGAGCTTTCTCCACAATTACCTGGGGAAAAAAAGAAAAACAAGAACCATTGTACATGTTCTCAGCAAATTAATATAGTATATTCTCAGCTGAACAAAGGCTGTGTGTATCAAGTGAGACGCACTTGTTTCACATTTCTAAGAAAAGGGATCTGAGAATACAAATAATTGTCAGTCAAGCGAGGACTGGAATATTTTTAAACCAGATGTTTCATTTGGTTTAAATTTGTATTTTGTAATCGGTCAGTCAGAAAGACAACGTGCGTGTATACAGGTTGGTGTGTGCCGGTGTACATTAATCACACTACACTAGAAGTCTAGAATCATAAGCGTAATTATTATCATTATTTTATTATTTTTACATTTTTATCCATCTTTTAATCTAGTCATTTATTGTTTTTTAATTTGTTTGTTCATTTATTTATTATTGTGTTATTATAGTTGTCATCATTATTACTAATTTATTTATTTTCCATTAACATTTTTCTGTTTATGTAAGGCTGTGTATGTAGGTGTAGGTATATATATATATATATATATATATATATATATATATATACAAATATGTATGTGTGCGTATGTATTCACTATTCATCCTGTAATTTCCTGCCATTATTTTTTACTTAATTTCCACTCCCATTCTTCCCTAGTGTGGGTGAGGAAAGGGGAGATTGTTAAACCTGAAAATGTCTTGTTCATGTTTGTTACACATTTTATGTGCTTTCTTTCAATAAAGTATTGAATCAACAAAAAAGTAAGACAATGGTATATTTATATGTTTACAATTCAGATTAGGATTTAGTACAGAGGACAGAGGGGAGCGCAAAAATGAAACTACTTTTAAGTTTCTTCCCTTCATCCTAAAAATAGGACAACAACCTGAATGGCCAGGCATTAGCGTGTCATTGTAGAGCTTAAAAAATGTTGTGGTTCCAGTTTCTCACATGTAAATATCTTCTGTTTTTTTCTTCTATGACAGCACAATTGATATCTTTGGATGTTAGACTATTGATTTTGGACTACTGATCAGACACACATGACAGACAAACGTCATCTTGTGCTCTGGGAAACTGTTTTTTACTATTTCCTGACATTTTATACACCACATTAGTGTTAAAATTAACTGAGAAATGATTGGAAGATTACTCAATAATGGAAATAAATCCAGTTAATCAAAGTCGATGTATGATAACAGCTGTAAAAATTAAAATAACTAGATTGTTATTGTGAAGACAAAATCAATCATCCAGAGCACATTATAATCTGTCATTAATCTAGTCTTTTTAGTTCAGATGTCTATAGTCGTGGACTAAAGAAATCTACCTCCAAGAGCCAGGTTGATGTAAACAAGTGTCCTGTATGTTGACTCACTATTTTAAGGTGCACCTCTCAACATTTCAACATACAGCCTAAAGACTACACCCAATCAGACCACAATCACACTTCACACTGTATGCTTTCCACACCAGCAATCATTATAACAAATAAAACACTATGTTACCTTTATGATTTATTAATAATATCGTTTAAAACACACAAACACACGGAAGGATTACATGAAACTAGTACTAGCTGGCCTGTATGTCGCGGACGACACTCAGACATTCAGGTTAACCTCTAACGTTAGCATTGTTAGCTTTGTAGGCTGTTTACTAACGTGGCAGTCAAATATACGATAGTTAGGTGTGGCTACAGTTTAACCACATGTTTATAGACTCACTTTATACACTAAGAGTCATTAACAATTGGCTAAACAGCACTGGTGTTACAATACACTGTAGATCTTTAGCTTGTTAGCTTAGCATTACTCACAGGCACCCTGTCCGGATACTTCTTCCTGATCTTCTCGCCTTCAGACCGCCTCTTCTCAAAAGGATGCTCTTCTTTGTACTGAAACTTCATCTTTAATGAAGAGATGACAGACGACAAGTCGGTCACTCCGAGGTTGAACGATATTGCTCAAAGTAAGAAGCTCAAATCCGCTGACACACACGCGACAACAACAACACGATGCTAACTTTAGCTGTTAGCTTCAACACAGCTGTTTTCCTTAGTGCGACTGCAGGCGGAGGGATACAATAACAACATGACGTTGCAGAGGAGTCTAGTTCCGCAGGAGGGGGGGGTAGACTTCGGTTTCCGCTATCCCAGATTAACGTTGACGTCTGATAATCAGTGTTTTATTCTAGTGAAACGTCTTATTTTTGAAATTATTTTTTAAGTGGTTTAAAATATCAGTATTTTTGTGGGACTATTTTCTATTTTTGATCAGCGCGTAGGGAGACGTAGGGCAGGGCGGTGAAGAGGCAGCTGTCCTTGTCATATGACCGGGGCCCAGCAGATAGCAGCTACAGAAGAGAAACTACAAAAACATGCCTTATTACACTGTACATTTTGACTTAACTACAGGTTGGTGTGTGCCGGTGTACAGTAGTCACACTATACACTAGAAGTCTAGACTCATAAGCATAATTATTATAATTTCATTATTTTATTATTATTTTTACTTGTTTTTATCTATCTTTTAATCTAGTCATATTGTTTTTTAATTCTTTTTGTTCATTTATTTATTATTGTGGTATTATTATTGTTGTCATCATTATGACTAATTTATCTATTTTTCATTTACATTTTTCTGTGTATGTATGGCTGTGTATATATATATATATATATATGTGTGTGTGTATGTGTGCGTATGTATTCACTATTCTATTCCTGTAATTTCTGCCATTATGTTTTACTTAATTTTCACTCCCATTCTTCCCTAGTGTGGGTGAGGAGGGAGGGGAGATTGTTAAACCTGAAAATGTCTTGTTCATGTTTGTTATACATTTTATGTGCTTTCTTTCAATAAAGTATTGAAACAACAAAAAAGAAAGACAATGGTATATCTATATGCTTACAATTCAGACTAGGATTTAGTACAGAGGACAGAGGGGAGCGCAAAAATGAAACTACTTTTTAAAGAGCTTTAAAAAAATGTTGTGGTTCCAGCTTCTCAAATGTAAATATCTTCTTGTTTTTTCCTTCTATGACAGTAAAATGTATATCTTTGGATGTTAGACTATTGATTTTGGACTACTGATCAGACACGTATGACAGGCAAAGGTCATCTTGTGCTCTGGGAACCTGTTTTTACTATTTCCTGACATTTTATACACCACATTAGTGTTTAAATGAACCGAGAAATTATTGGAAGATTACTCGATAATGGAAATAAATCAAGTTGATCAAAGTCTATGTATGATAACGGCTGTAAAATGAAAGTAACTAGATTGTTATTGTGAAGACAAATCATTCATACATTACAGAAAATCCAGAGCACATTATAATCTGTCATTAATCTAGTTTTGTTAGTTCAGATTGAGTGGCAACATGTCTTGACTGTATATCTGCTCTTAATCTGGGACCAGACACATGAAGCAGATCCTCAGCAAAATGGGGAATATTGTAAAAAAAAGTTTCGCAACTTCCGGTGTTGCCACAGCATCAGACACATAATAACAAGTGAGATCATTATTCATTCACTCATTTATGGAAGAATTAAGGGGAACAAAACTAATAAAGTTCAATAATAATGTCCATTTTCTATTTTTTTGTTTAATGTTGCTTAATGGTGTGTAATGATGGTGAACAGGGAATGAAATAAGCACCTGCCAAATAACAGGGTAAATGTTGGCTGTGGCAGGTGAAAATTTCAGGTCACCTGCCACCATGGCAGACATAAAAAGCAATTCTAAAGCCTAAATTTAATATATGGCAACACTTCATTTTACAGGTTCACAAAGTTCATGGCAATTAGGTAATAATAAGCAAGTAACCTATTTGAAATTTCTTTGGAATTACTGCCAAATTACCTATACATTTATTGAAAATTACTTTATTATAAACATTATTTAATAATTATATTCTGCTATTTCTCAATAGCTGGTAATTTATTTAATACATTTTCCAGCAAAAGAATACAAAGTGAATTGATATGCTTTATTTCCATGTCTGCTGGTAAATAGATAATAATTAGCAAATAACTTTGGCAGTAATTCCAAAGAAATTTCAAATAGGTAACTTGCTAATTATCACCTAATTACCATGACATTTGTAGACCTGTAAAATGAAGTAATACCAAATATAGTCATGGATTAAGGTTACATGATATATTCCATAATTCTAGTCTGGTACCGCTGACTCAGTGTTTACAATTTTAAAGCGTTCTACTTAGATTTCAGAAGTGGCAGACAAAAAACATGAGTGGCCGGTAGAAATGTTCAGTGACCTGCCACAGTGGCAGGAGAGGAAAAAGGTTCATTTTAGACCCTGATGGTGAATACTGGTTTTAGGGCCTACTAGTTTGGGGAATTTCCCAGGAACCACTCACTGACCAAATATGTTGCTTCATTTTAACTGTAAAGCACTTGTCTATATCCAGAGATTAAAAACAAAACATAGTTATAAATAAAATTAATAATATTTTAATGATATATAGTATAATCTGAGTCACAGTTTTCCATGTCCTGACTCTAATCTGTACATTGTGCCTGTGACTCACAGCTCGATGACTCGCTCCATCTACTCATGTGACATCTCCACCTTCTCAGACAGATTGCACACATCTAAATAAAAAGTCCCTCATGTGTTTACAGACTTCTCTTTAACAATAGAGACAGTTCTGAATAGGGAAACAACCCTTCCTGTTCTAACCACAATGATAATTTTAGGTGGTCATGGTAAACTTTTCTGTTCCATTATAGGGTGTAATTTGCTGAGTCACTTGTGGATAGGATTTATTCCCTAGGGTTAAAAAGACAGTCTTACTATGAGGCTTATTGTGAGACTTCAGGTATGACAGATCTACATCATATATGGCAGATGACTATTTTTGACGATGGATTTTTTCTCGCTCCCACAAAGCTCTTCATCGTCAGTGACGAATCCCCAGTGAAGCCTACCTCTTCCACCGCAAACCATGATGTGATAACCAACAACCAACTCTCAACAAGGCCTACTCAGCAGCTACAGCTCAGTCCTGCCTCATCAGAGTCTGGTCAGTTCTCGGTCCAGTAAGTAATCTAGGTATCTCCAACTTCATGTATCGTAAGTCCTTGCTGTAACTACTAGTGAACTGTACTGTGCATCCAAGAAGCAGCCGCCTCCCCCTCTCTATAGCATCCTCCGCTTCAAGAAAGGTGTAGGAAGAGAGATCAGGAACTGTTGACAAACCCAACAGAGGAGATTCAATTTAATAAGGTGGCTGGTTGTAACTCTTACACGAGTAAAGTTACTCTGAACAACAAGATGATTACTGTTTCAAACTCTTGGTTTCACTTTGAAACCATCATCAGGAGCAGGTAGAGGTGCTACCAGTATACACTTAACCCACCATAGTACAGCTGCCTACACCTGCACTTAAATGACTAAAATTAATGAATGTATGTCCAATATTGAAATGCTGAAGAATAAAACTGCTTGTACATATAACACTCGCAGCACTGACCGATCCGTAGATGTCGAAGTTGAGAAACTTACCTGTATGCTATGAATGAGAGGGATGTAAAAAAAAGTAATGAACACTTCAAAAACTGGTAAAAAAAGCTCCTAGAAAAATAGAATTACTAAATTGGCACATAAAAAAATGACGTTTGCTTACATTTACCACAGATACATACTCTCTTAGGTACACCTATAGCTAAAACTAATGCAGTCTAATACAACCATAGAGTCCTGCAATACATCCTGCCTTCATGATAGTTATAATGTTCAGTTTTTTGTTGAAACTGTGTTAAAGAGGTGCAGATTAAACTGTATGATCATTTTGGAGGATGTAGCTTGTGGTGCTGTTGAACTGTATTGCATTATACACCGATCAGCCATAACATTAGGTCAGCATGGGCTGCAATGCACTGTGTGTTCTGACACCTTTGTATCGGAACCAGCATTCTCTTTTTCAGCAGTTTGAGCTACAGTAACTCTTCTATTGGATCGGACAACACGGGCCAGCCTTCGCTCCCCACGTGCATCAATGAGCGTCGGGTCTGAGCCTGTCGCCGCTAACAGTTTTCCTTCCTTGGACCACTTTTTTGTAGGTCCTGACCACTGCAGACCGGGAACATCCCACAAGAGCTGCAGTTTTGGAGATGCTCCGACCCGGTCGTCTAGCCATCCCAATTTGGCCCTTGTCAAAGTCGCTCACATCCTTAAGCTTGCCCATTTTTTCTGCTTCCAACACAAAGTTAAAAATGTTCACTTGCTGCCTAATACATCCCCCCCACTTCCAGGTGCCATTGTAACGAGATAATCCATGTTATTCACTTCACCTGTCGGTGGTCTTAATTGTTCTGGCTGATCGGTGTATAAACTGGTTTCCGTTATTTAGACTACCTTCATTGATATAAATGGGAGGAAAAAACATCAGAAACACCCGTCAGTATAATGCAATACAACTCAACAGCACCAGACAGTTGAATCAACTCCTCTCTCATTTTTAACCTTGAAGGTATGATGACATGATTACATGACTGTTGTATTAGTCTGCATTGGTTTTAGCTAGCTGTATCTAATACACTGACACGCTGAGTGTAGATCAACATATACACACACACACACACACAAATGACAAGCTATTAAGTGCCATTTATGACACAATACAGCTCTTAGACAAGCACAAATGTTGTCAGGCAGCCGTTGATACCTTCAACAAGGGAGACAAAAATCCTTCATTTCTTGTTTGATGTCAGAGTATTACCTATAGTAAATGTAGTTTCTCTCTCCAGCAGGGTTGGTAGGAATACTGAGTGGAGTTTCCTGTCGCACCACACGATGGCAGCAGATTATTGGCAAAAAAACAAATTGCCTCAAGCAGAATCAGTGTGAATCCATTTCTCACCCCAGCACAGGCAGTCAGTTGACAAGCTGTAAAATGTTATGCCTCAGGTACGACAAAGACTGCAGGATGGATTGCATTAAAAAGAAAAACAAGCTGGATAATAACGGGTCGATACTGACAAGTGTTTTATTAGTAACACAGACCTGGAGACAGAGCCAATAAGAAGCCGGTGTGAGCCTTGACGAGACTGACATTGTTCAGAAGGCATTTAAAGACGGAGGGCCTAATAGTCGAACCCATACAGTAAGCGGAGCGGGTGGAAACTGAAAGAGGAAGGCTGCAAAAATTTTGAATCAAATACAAAACCAACTGCAACAAAAACAGAAGGGGCGGGAAAAAAAAAATAAAAAATTAAGTGCAATTCCTATTAGATGAAATCAGGATGGCGTCAGATGGCGAAGGGGGGGGAGAGCGAAATGTCATGGTATGCAGAAGTCATATTATCACATATTATAATAGAGAAACAATCATATCGAAAGGCGGCACGGCAGTCCACGTATCCTTACAAGCCATTCTTTTTTTTTCTCACAACTTTTCAGTCAAGTCTTGATCACTGAGTCCCATGAGGAGCTTTTGGGAAAAGAGTGATGGTTATGGCTGAAAAACAACAAAACATATCTCAGGCTGCTCGGCTATTTGTCCAGAAAAACGCCTGTAGGTGGTATGTTACAAGCAGAGTCCTTCGATTACACCGTTCAAGTTGATCCGTTCTCTAAACGTACCTCAGGAATCAATGAATTATCGTTGAGGGTGTGATCTAAAAAGGGGTTGGTTTTCTACTTTCCCCTGCTCAGTTTCTCTGAGAGATTAAGATTGATAAATTGTTTGCTTTAAGTGCAACGTCTGATGATGATGATGGAGAAGAAGAAGAAATTATAACGTAGAATTGTCTTTGTTGCTTTGCTGATCATCTCCTCTTCCCTCCCCTCCCAATTGTCAAAAAGGTTTAAAAAGGACTAACGAACTCGGCAAGCATACTCCGACTCACGTACACAAGCTCACCTCCATACGCGCACGGTCAGTATCAGGAGCAATAAGGCAGATAGGCTCCGTTTTGTTTTGGAAAAAAAAAAAAAATACAAATAAAGAATCAAGAAGAAGAAGAAAAAAAAAAAAAACAAGCTGCCCCCCCCCCGACCCTCCTCAGTAGTTTGTGGGCTCTGGTGATCCCGTACTGTTCATCCCACGGTAGGCGGTCACCCCAACCCTCGTCTCCTCAGGACACATCTGAGAGGCTCAGAGAGGGCTGGTGGGTCGTCTGTGTGGGAACGGAGGGCAGGATGGAAGCCGGCAAAGAGGAAGAGGCTGGTCAACAAGCCCCATCCCCCTCTTGATTCAGCCAATCACCAGAGTCGGTGCTGGTGGAGGTTTCGACTAAGGACGGAGCGGACGTCAGCAGTGAACCTAGGAGAAAGAGAGAGAGAGGAGATTTAACTACTTGACTTTCACTATCTTAGCCGTTAAAGGAATAACTCAACATTTGGGGACGTATTTGAGACTTCCCTGCTTCAAGTACGAAGTTGGAGTAAGATGTGTTCATCTTAGCTCAACACAAGACTAGAAACAGGTTGTAACAGCTAGCCTGGCTCTTTACAAAGTGAAAGATTATGCCTACTAGGGATCAATGCCAAAATTCTGAAAATGTGACGATACTTGTTTTCTACAGTACCGCAGATCCCGCCAGGGCTCGAGACTAACGACGTCTAATTGTCCTTGGGGTGATAGAAAATGTGTTTGGGATGCAGCAAGCTCACTATCGACGCGTCCAAGGGATGAAACCTATTGTTTCCCTGATAATGCTACATTGCAAACAACAAGTCCATGTTGAAACCGGCAGGAGAGCTAGTTAACATTAGCTGTTATGGCTAATGTTAACTGGGGTGCCATTGATTTATATGTATTCAGCAAAAATGAATTGGGCAAAGGTAAATTCTAACGTTATCATGGTGTGTTCAAATGTAATCTTGTAAAATGTATTTTTTGGCGAGAAACTTGAATGAATGCAGTTCATTCATGCAGAAATATAGAAACACAAAACTGTGATTTTAGGGCAGGTTAACACTCTGTATCCGAGCCGTCCAGCTGCACAGAGGTTGCACCGTCTCAGACTATGGTGCGGGTTGCCAGATAGGGTTGCTATGCACAGGCCAGCTCCATCTGTTCTTAATGCACTGCCACGAGAGCTTTACTGATCTTCTCATCTTATTCTCAGAAAGAAAGCAAATAAGCATATTTCCTAAAAATATTGAACTATTCCCATGTTTTTGCCAAATTTGCTCCAAAAGCTAAATTCTGGAGGAGATCTAACATTGAAGGGTAGTGTAGATGGGGCATCTTTAGCCATAAATCAGGCTGTGCACCGTACCATATACCCTAAAAATCCAATTAAACGCAGAGTCCTTTTTACTCGCCGGGTGTGGCTACACACTTTTTTAAGTTACCCTTTAACGACTACAATCATGTACGCCAGTTGTAGCCATTAGCTGGAACCTCTTGAATTACACCACAGACCGTTTGAATACAGACAGTATGCACAAGAGTGTTTGCATTGTCTATTAGCTTCCATGCCAACTTTATTATGCCTTTTACCTTAGTGCATCCAGCATAGGCAGCAAGTTAAGAAGTGCTGTGTCACTAGGGTCGCTGAACCAGGACTTGATGGGTATTGCATTGTCTAGAGGGCAGGAAAAAAAAGCAGTGGGGTCAGTGAAATGGACAGGGTTGTGATTTTATGCTGCTCTGTTAAAAGAGGCCCCTGAGTGTTAGAGGAACTGTAGATTGAATGCACTGATACAACATTTACAATACAAGCCTTGTACTGAGAACAGTTATCTGTCCTTTCCCTGCGTCATCACAAGGTTGATGTGTATAGGGTGAAGCCTCATTTGACTTTGTGTGTTACGTTAAAGATGAATGTACACAGAACTCAAGCAGCTTAATGTACACAAATCGGAATAAGTTTAAGCCATAACTTACCTGGATGGCTACGATAAGCACCAGGCGAGTTGTCCAGGATGACAATACTGGACAGGTCATCGTGTACTACAGACAGGTCTTTAATATAACTACCTAGATCCAATGTACAATGCTGGCAAAAGAAACAAAGTCACCATTAAAAATGAGGGAGAATGAAGAGCTTAAGCAGCGTCAGCTTTAATACATGCTGTTTGAATCCAGTAATATAGAGTAGTACCTGTCTGTAGTATCTGCGTTTAAGGATGTTCCTGTTGTTGTCCAGCTTGTCTGCCACTGCTGAGCCATAGATCTCCATACTGGCTGTGAAAACCACCAGCTCATACCACTGGCTCACCTGTGTACACACATAAGGTATAGAGCACACAAAAGTATAAGTAAACACATACAGCAACTGCTACGTAAGTCACGAGGGATCATTATCCAAAGACAAATATAGTGTTATGACATCAGGTACAGTGCAGTACAGTACAATGGTAGAGGGATGGCAAAGATGACATGCGGGATAAAAGGTGACCCGGGACACAAGAAAGATCCATACAGTGTGCTTTACTCAACTCTTCCAAGTTAATCAGGACACTGATTACAGGCTGACACTCACCACTTCTAAAAAGAAGTCAACATGCGGCCTTTTATGTACGAAGAATCTGACTGGATGCTTGTCAATGACGACCTGCATGTAGAAAGACAGACAGCGTTTAGGCTTGAATGCATTACGTGTTCAAACGTGTACATGATGTGGCCGAATGCTCGTACTTTGAGGATGAAGTCTGGCGGCGTGCCCGGTCTCACTGTGGGTCTGAGGACCCCGTCGTGGTGAGAGTGGATCAACGTCTCGTCCAGGTCCAGAACCAGAATCTTCCTCTTTACTGCATCTGGAGTTTATCGTACAAAATATAGACCCTTGAGCTGCTTTATCTCAGCACATTTACATGCACACAAGAAAACCAGGTTACTGGGACAAATGAGGTCACACAGGAAATAACACAATGTGTTTACATTACAGTTCCGATCCACTTCCGAAACCTGAATTTGAAAATCTGCGCGCACATTACAAGTGGCTGTCTTGATTTTTCTCTGTTTCAAGACCAGTTGAGTTAACCAACTGTTATTAGCTCTCTCATAACCCCTTTACACCTGGCATTAAAATGGTAAATGGACTTGCATTTATAAAGCGCTTTTCTAGTCTTCCGACTACTCGAAGCGCTTTACACTACACGTCAGCATTCACACATTCCTACACTGATGACAGAGGCTGCCATGCAAGGTGACAACTTTGCCCATCAGGATCTAATCTAAATACTCATCAACACACCGATGGCTAGGCCTTCGGGAGCAATTTGGGGTTAAGTGTCTTGCTCAAGGACACATCGACATGTGACCCGGAGCAGCCGGGGTTCAAACCACAGACCTTTCGAATTGTGGACGACCTGCTCTAGCCACAGCCATCCCACGAAACATATGTTTTGGGTGATCGGATTGCAATCGGACAGTGCTTGACCACATGAGAGTACAGGCGTAAATGCACCCAAAGCCCATTGAGGACGAATTGTGATCCGATCGGCCAAACCGGTCGGGGACGCATTGTGACCACGTAGAACACAAGTGTAAATGCAACTGTGTTTTAAATCCATTTACAACAGCTACGTGGGCGGTAGTGAGACGCAGGCCGACCCACAACGTTTGCGTAAGCTTACTAGGGTCAAAAAGTGACAAAGCAGCGTTCCATGCAAGTTATTAATAACTTACATAGACATTCCCTGCAGTAGTCCACCTCACACTTTCTCTTCTATCCTCTTTTTCTCTCTCTCTCTCTCTTTCTCTTTAATTGTGCTACTATAATGCATTAACTTGGCGGTTTGCGGATCGGGCGGTGCTCACTCAACCCGTTCAGTTGTTTGAGCTGAACAGAGCGATCGGATCTCAATGTGGATACATATTAATACCAGGTGTAAATGCAATCAGGTTAAATCAAATCTAGATACAATCTGGATACGAGACGCACTTTAATGTAAGGTGTAAAGGGCGTCTCATTTGCAGACTGGCTCAAGTTAACGGTTCGGGGTCTAACGCAAGGTCCGCCTGTACGTCTAACTCATTGAATTCTGGGAGACAAAACAATATGGGGACTACTGGATATCTTTGTAGAGCTGTTTAATTTAATTTGTGCAAAAACATTTTGGCTATGGGCTTAAAATTGCATTTTTTTTTTACATATTTATAATTCATAAAAACATCAGACTATGCAATCTGGATAAGTACGTGGATCGGTGTCGTCAGTCCGATATCAGATGAGTGAATTACGTCAGGAACGGCAGCCGACAACGATATTGGATCGGACGCAACTCTAGTTTACATACACTATAATAACGACGGTTACTGTAAAATCTGCATATACATACGGCAGGTCAGTAACTAGATTTCTCCCCTACCCCTAACTTTATCTTGAAACCATAACTTGCTTTGTTTTAAGTGTTTCAGTGACAAAAGAAGACAACTCTTTCTTTCAGAGCACAGTGAAAAGAAAGGCTCCGTAGTGAAAGAGTGCACAGTTCTTACAGCTCGTATACGCCTGGATTTTACAAATAGTCAAATGTTGAGGTGTGGAAATGACTTCTTAAGACTTAAAGAGGCTACTTAATGTCAGTCTCACTTTTAGTTTGACTTGTTTTAAATACAAGATGATGGTAATCTGTCTTTGGATTTGTGATGGTGTGCTCTATTTGCAAGTAAACCTTACTTTTGGGGACTGGCTGAGCAATTAAAATACATGACAGGTGTCTACATTGTCAGCTGCTGGAGCCCACCATAACTAACTAATTGAAATAAATTCACTTCAATGCACCAAGTATCAGTACTGCTTTTAGAGGAGTCCTGGGTTTATAGATTAAGAACAAACAATTATAAGAACCAACCATAAAAACAATAGCAGTTTGTCTACCAAAGCCTGTAGACAAGCTGATTCTAGATAGTGGCACCGTAATAATACGCTGCGTTCAAGAAAAGGCTGCTCTTGAACACAGCTTTTTTTTGGGCCGTAAGGACTTTTAAGAGGTGTGGATCCCACCACCTAAAATCCTTTTCTGCTGACCTTATTCTGGTATGTTATGAGAGAGCAATGTAACACACATATTTGAAGACCACTGTTGTTACTTTAATTCTGTCCACAATGTTGTCAATACCAGCAGACATACCAGCCATTTACAGCTAAAGGCATTGCTCATTCACTTGAAACTGGACCTGGGTCTCCAGCTGAGGTCACTGCGGTGAGTGAGAGGCGAGGAAATACAGAAACTGAATGGCAATCCTTCCTCCAAGTCAAGAGTGTGCTTTTGAATGAGCTCTCTACGGGCAGAAGAGAAGCTCATTCAGAGCGCAGACACACCAGTCCGTGCTAGTGTGAGTGCTGCCTTTAACGTTTGTATTTCCTCTCCACTTCCACACCACAAACACCTCTTGTCACTGTTAAGAGTCAGAGAAGGAAGCTAAATTTCCTGTTTTTGGTCACCGTGCCACCCTTTTGGGTGGACATTAACCTGCTACCATAATTCAGTTTTACTCAAATACTTGTCTGTCTGCTGCCTCTTTATTTGTAAAGGCTTGCTGTGCAGTGTAATTTATAATATCTAACATGTTATTGATTATCTGTGGTTTCGGAAGTGTCTATCGTCGCTTTATTGAGAGGTATTAATCTCATTTCACATTGCACATTTAAAGCTGTGCAACAGACTGACATTTCCTTTAGAGAGCTAATGTTGTCAGAGGGAAATTCAGGTAAATCACTTGTTATTCTCGCTGCTTGTTTGGCTTTCAATTGTAACGATATAAGTATGTCACCTCACTGACCTGTAACCAAACTTCAGGCAAATTATTTACATGCAAAACCATTCTTTGTAGGCGATTAAAAAGCTACGAGAGCACACAATTACTGACCAATGTAGCACAACAGGTTTACTGAAACAATTGAGAGAGGAGAAATAGACCAACTGCGGTTTTCATTTACACATCTGATCCACCTTATTAAAATATATATACAGCTATGACCCACAGTTAGGACACGCACAGCTGACAGCTCATCTGAGTTTCCTCATATGGAGAACGAATATCATAGAGGAGTCCTGTCAAGTTTATCTGTCCAGAAACACTGATGATGTTCATTTACTCCGAGGCAACGAAGGTCCGGAGAACGAGGGAAAGCCCGGTTGTGTTGTTCCTTTTCTGCATAATCACTCCTTCCTCGACAAACTGGTTCAACGTGTGCTTAAATTTCCACAATGCAAATATGTTGTGATAGTGCCTCCGCTCTATCTTGTTATCGCAAAAACAACAAATGTGTCTCGATTAAAGCAGTATATGCGATATTATGACATCATATCATGTACTCACTCAGTCTGTTTCTGGAGATAGGTGACAGTGGCAAAGTGTCGTATCGCACCGTCTGATACTGGATTATCTGCAAAAGAACAAGGCAAATGAAACGGTCAGTTAATCCATAACAGATCAGGACACTGTTAAAACAACAAACTATATACAATATACAGAGCCAGAAGGAGTTAACTGCACCATGGGTAGATTTCAAATGTGGGTTTTATTTTTACTTTGATTATAGATGAATATTTTTGATACCAAGTACACTGAAGGCTCATTTCATTTCCAACCGCACTCTAAAAGTGTCTGACTTCATTTCCATTACACAGAGGATGGTGTTTTGGGAATCCTTTGGGGCATAAAGAAAAGTGGTTTTACAGCATCTTAATAGCGGCAATCCATAATCCAATTTGAAAAAAGCATCATGACTGAATCTTATCTCCCTGAAGGTCTTAAAAACCTTTAAGTCTTGGAATCCAAAAACTTATATTTGAGCCTTTAGACTATACGTTCTTCAGAAATCATCTCTCTTCGGAGGAGGACGCCATATTGAAATACTGCATGAAGTCAGTTGTGCCCACCCCGTGACTCCTCCTGTCTAACTTCCTTGCTCCGCTCTGGTCAGGATGACTACAGAGAGGATCCTTTCCAGTGCCGCTCTTGCCCAGGGGCACTGCACTTTTCTTCACAGGGCTATTTTTATCCCCCCCAGCTGTCGGCGGGTGTCAGCGGAGCATGGGGCGCACACAGGAAGGGAGACTTGCAGGGTGACTTTGACTGAGCCGTGGTACCTAAAGCCTCGGACGGGGCCTCCCTCTGTGTCCCCTCCCACTGCTGCCTGGCAGAGTTAGCTCGGGGGAAGCCTATTGGTGCCGGCAGCTGCTGAGCACCGCGGGGGGACCTCACCCACGACTCAGCTCCCTGCACCTCCAAGAGCGTCCATCTGGACTCCATGCCTATGAACTCGGACTGAGCCCTTTGTAGGGCTGCTTCCTCTTAGTCGATTAGTCGACTAATAGGTCATTTTGGTCTCTGTCGACTACGATTTCTTTAGTCGATTAATCATTTTTATACCTATTTTTATGCTGAATGACTTATTCCAAGAAACTTATGAGTACATCTCTGGTAAACACAAGACTTAAAGTGGTGCTTTTGTGTGATTCTTTGTGAAGTAACTCAGTTTTAAAGATCTGTCGATTAAATGAACTGATCGTTTAGCCGACTAAGATTTTCTTTTGCTCTCTTAACCTGACACAACAGCCACTAAAAAACTTTAAATCTTCAATGTGTAATGATATGTAAGGGACAAAAGCAGGAGTTTTGTGTTGTCTTTAGCGCTAACTCCACACCTGGCGCCACACTGTTGCCGTCTCACTCAGGGAGATAATAAGCAAAACCATTAAGCAAGATTAATAAACAACCGTCTCGTCATCTGTTGACACAGAGTGGCGTGCATGGGATTATTACCTGGTCCTAATATTCATAATCCAATAGAGCTTTTACTCATCCAAATATTTGGATCAGGTCACTTAATGGATTGAGGTCTTCTCGAAGGGAAACACCTTGAGCCCTACCTTACTCATACACACAACAGTAGGAGTTAACAAATGGGATTATGAGGTTTATAAAAGGGGTTATCATTGTTATAATGAACTGGGGCATTCAACATTTGCATCAATCCCTTGTTTTACAAGAAATTGAAAGGGTTAGGTGTTAACATCCTCACCTCAAATCACCTATAGGATCACCTACATTACCTTGCTTGCTACATTAGCGCTCGCTGGATCATGACATTGTTCCAGTGCATCACATTATTGTAAACAACAGCGCTAAACTGTGAGTGAGAGAAACAGAGGGAGGGAGGGAGAGAACAGTACACTCTCTGTGCTGACATAATCCCTCTCACTTCAGCCACAACATGGACTGGACTACTCACTCTCAGGGCCTGTTGACAACCCGGCAAGTGTTACTGCCACACAATAAACTGCAGACAAACCTCCAACAGCAAGATGGTTATAACACAAGGGTCACTCCTCCAAGCTTTGTTGGCTTGATAGGGAGCTAGAGTCGAAGTCCGCTCACATTACACCACATATGCATGTCTATTAACGACTCAACAACACCTGTGTGTGTGTCTAGAAGTTACAGGCAGGCGCCTTCTGTCAGCTTAAATCCCGAGTTCAGTGAGGAGGCATTTGGGTGCGATTGAAGGTGACCTGCAAGCTCCTCAAATCTAGCGTTTGGATGTGGGATACATTATTTAAGAGCTGAAACAAATAGTCTATTAATCGATTGGTGGATCAACTGATAATTGATCAAGACAGAAATGCCAAACATTGTGTGGTTTTAGCTTCACAAATGTGATGATTTGCTGGTTTTCTGTTTTATATGATTGCTGATTGAATTTTGGATATCCTTTTTGGTTTTGAACTGGTCTGTTACAGACACTTTTCACTAGTCTTGCATTTGTACATTTTGGTGCAGTTTAACGTCCTGTGTGCCACTGTTTACACTCTTCAATATCCTCTTTTGAATTAAGTTTTAGTACATACTCCTAGCCATCTTTATACTGAATGATATGGCAATACATTTGACACTTGAGTGCGAGGATGATACTTACTACTTAGTCAGTGGGATTTGTTAACATAATTTACAGATTAGTTGACAAAATCATCACGATCGATGCACATAATGAGACAGCACAGGTGAGACGCACAGGTAAGTCTGGCTCTCAGAGAGCTAGACTACCTGAGAGACAACTGAGCATCTACTTTGATTTGTTAACATAATTTACAGATTATTTGACAAAATCATCATGATAGATGCACATAACGAGACAGCACAGGTGAGACACACAGGTAAGTCTAGCTGCTCTGAGAGCCAACTGAGCATCACTAAAGGTGGATGCTCAGTTGGCTCTCAGGTAGTCTAGCTCTCTCTAAAGGTCCTTAAAGTCTCCCTAAAGGTGGATGCACATAATGGACAGCACAGGTCAGACACACAAGTAAGTCTAGCTCTGAGAGCCAACTGAGCATCCCTAAAGGTGGATGCTCAGTTGGCTCTCAGAGAGCTAGACTACCTGAAAGCCAATTGAGCATCCCTAAAGGTGGATGCTCAGTTGGCTCTCAGGTAGTGTAGCTCTCTCTAAAGGTCCTTAAAGACTCCCTAAAGGTGGATGCACATAATGAAACAGCACAGGTCAGACACACAGGTAAGTCTAGCTCTCTGAGAGCCAACTGAGCATCCACCTTTAGGGATGCTCAGTTGGCTCTCAGGTAGTCTAGCTCTCTCTAAAGGTCCTTAAAGTCTCCCTAAAAGGTGGATGTGATCTGAAAAAATTAATGTTTAGGGCACATGGGGAACCATGGCAACCTAAAAGACTTTCCCTCATTTTGTCACAGAAAGAAACACAACAACAGGATCAACCAGCCACACATATATCTCAAACCCCCCCTTCTTCTTCTCCTCACCGTCCGTAGGTGCTTCCTGAGGATGTACATGATGAAGCCCCATATTCTCGACGTTACACCAAGAAAGGTGCGGATGCCAAGTAAACACTGCCGGGTCTTCAGCATGTTGACGAGCACGCAAAGACCCCAACTTCAACTCTCACTTAGATAGCACGCGTTTTGCCCTGATTACTTGCTTAGTGGTCACAAACCTGTCTTTAGCCGCCAAACTAGCAATTCAAATGAAACAAGAGGCCAAGCTAGTGTGTGAGTACCTCTCTCTGCACACTTGTGGCACAATCAGCGTTAAATAGAGTGCACTTGTTCGCATTAAATAGGGTGCTTTCGCATTGAAAAGCTGCAGCTGTGTGGAGCTTTAGCACGCAGCTAGCTACCGGAGCTAGCTGTGCAGCCACTAACGTTAGCTTAGCCAGCTAGCCGCTAGCTCGACAGGGTGACCACCTTGAACCTTTTGGACTCAAAGAACCCTAAAAAGCTCTGTGGTTTCTCGCTGTCAGGCTCCGGCTCAACGAGACGTCACTCCGCAAGGCGTCCGAGAGAGACACGGCGTTATAAAAAGTTCATCAAAGTCTAAGCAGCCCGGTTAAAACGGGTTTGTAGTCCACAGTGGAGATCCGGACTGAAGCTGCGAGCCGCCATCATCATCATCATCCATCAGCCGTCACTTCCGGGAGGAATCCTGGTGTGGGCGCGCGCAGCACGTCCACGTGGAAAGAAAATAAACAGACGTGGACGAGCAAAGAGACTGATGTATACTGATGTATATTATAAGTCTGTGGACAAAATAAACAGTTTTATTATCAGTTTTTTGTACACTTTTTCCTTTTTTCAAGGTTGTTTTCATATATGCAATTTACAGTTCGTAATTACAATAGTTTATAAACCATTTTTTAAGTAGATGAGCTTATAGACAAACTTATTAAGTACACTAGAGAAAACAACCTCAACATTCAAAATTGAGTTTTATTATCATTTTTATTTTTTTATTTGTTATACTTTATTTTTATCCCCCTTTTTCAAGGTTGTTTTCATATATGCAATTTACAGTTCGTAATTATAATAGTTTTATAAACCAATTTTTAAGTAGGTGAGCTTATAGACAAACTCATTAAGTAGGGGAGAGTGGGGTAAGATGAGCCAGTGGGTAAGTTGACCCACCCCCTCTATCTTGGCAACTGTGATTATGTTTTGTCATGTGACCATTATTTTAGGAAGTACCCATCATTTCTATCTTGCTGTGATGGAGTTAAGCACATGGGAGAAGTAGTAAGTACTTTTTTACACCAAAAACAGTTTTTTCCCAGTCAAAGTAAATTTTCTGCATGTCAGGAATAATGGATGTTAGATCAAAGCAAATGTATCCAGGTCTAAAAAAATATATTATACACGTTGGTGATTTACTAAGATATAACACCATGTTAATCCCTTCGCTAAAGATTAGCCTGAATTGCTAAACTAGGCCATTTTTTCCAAAATGGTAGCTATGGGGCAAAGTGAACCAAAGGTTATGGGGTAAATTGAGCCACTGGCACACTAATATTCTACTATTATTCCGAGCCACTGGCTCAATTTACCCCACCATAAATTAACCAAATTAATTATCTGAAGTATAAAATGGTATTACCGTTGAGTGTTACACAACTTGGTTTGATTTTTTATGTGTTAACCTTTATAGAAGAGGGAGATAAAGGAAGTAAAAACAGTTGGTTATAGTGGAACAGCAGAGGCAAAGAGGGTCCTCACAGAGGTGGTAGAGAAGGAGCTTGCAGACCATATCAAGAAGCTGGCTGAACAGTTCCACGGCCTTACTCCAAAGAAATGCTGTGAACTGGCATTGGAATTGGCAGAAAGAACAACCTTCCTGTCCCCAACAACTGGAAAGAGCAGGGTTTAGCAGGTAGGCCTAGGTCAAACCAAAGACCAAGACGAAAATCACAGCGTACAGCAGTTCTGAGGAGAGTGATGTTCCCATCCCATTTGATGACACTTCTGAGCATGAGTGTTCTAATGATGAGAGAAGTGAATCAGACATCTCAGATCTGTCAGTTGGTGACTTTGTCATAGTAAACTTTGTATCCAAAGGCAGGAGCTACCATTACATTGGCTTGGTTGAGAGCCTGGAGGGCAACGAAGTGAGTGCAAGATTTCTCAGAAGAATCCGGGGGAACACTTGACGTGAGAAGCCCACCTTTGTATTCAAGGAAAAGGATGAGGCATCTTTTCCACTGAGTGATGTGCTGAAGAAGCTACCTCAACCTCAAAAGGCTGAAGGAACTGCAAGGAGGGAGCAACAGTTCATATTTCCCTGCAACCTTGACGACTGGAATATTGTCGAATATTGAATGATATTTTGATTGTTCAATGGTCTTGAAACTCACAGGTGGTTTGTTCTCACAAGTTCATAACTGTGAAACTGTTTATTAACACACTTATGCTGAGGTTTAAACTTAAAAACTCAGATGTTCAGTTTACCCCACGATGGCTCAACTTACCCACTGACTCGGATCAACTTACCCCTTACCTGGGGCAAGTTGAGCCACAGGAGCACTTTTTTTGGGAAGGTCATTTTTTTCAGACAGCTTTGTGATGGATGCATGCTGATCATTTCATTTGATAGGAGAGATCCTGAATTTAAGGTTCATGTTTTCATTTGACTTCTGTCTTATTTTTCCTAACCTCGAGGACAGCATAAGTAAAAATTGGCTCATCTTACCCCACTCTCCCCTACACTAAAGAAAACAACTTCAACATTCAAAATTTAGTTTTATTATCATTTTTGTTTTTTTGTACTTTATTTTTTCCCTTTTTTCAAGGTTGTTTTCATATATGCAATTTACAGTTCGTAATTACAATAGTTTATAAACCATTTTTTAAGTAGATGAGCTTATAGACAAACTTATTAAGTACACTAAAGAAAACAACTTCAACATTCAAAATGTAGTTTTATTATCATTTTTGTTTTTTTGTACTTTATTTTTTCCCTTTTTTCAAGGTTGTTTTCATATATGCAATTTACAGTTCGTAATTACAATAGTTTATAAACCATTTTTTAAGTAGATGAGCTTATAGACAAACTTATTAAGTACACTAGAGAAAAGAACCTCAACATTCAAAATTGAGTTTTATTATCATTTTTATTTTTTTATTTGTTATACTTTATTTTTTCCCCCTTTTTCAAGGTTGTTTTCATATATGCAATTTACAGTTCGTAATTATAATAGTTTTATAAACCAATTTTTAAGTAGGTGAGCTTATAGACAAACTCATTAAGTAGGGGAGAGTGGGGTAAGATGAGCCAGTGGGTAAGTTGACCCACCCCCTCTATCTTGGCAACTGTGATTATGTTTTGTCATGTGACCATTATTTTAGGAAGTACCCATCATTTCTATCTTGCTGTGATGGAGTTAAGCACATGGGAGAAGTAGTAAGTACTTTTTTACACCAAAAACAGTTTTTTCCCAGTCAAAGTAAATTTTCTGCATGTCAGGAATAATGGATGTTAGATCAAAGCAAATGTATCCAGGTCTAAAAAAATATATTATACACGTTGGTGATTTACTAAGATATAACACCATGTTAATCCCTTCGCTAAAGATTAGCCTGAATTGCTAAACTGGGCCATTTTTTCCAAAATGGTAGCTATGGGGCAAAGTGAACCAAAGGTTATGGGGTAAATTGAGCCACTGGCACACTAATATTCTACTATTATTCCGAGCCACTGGCTCAATTTACCCCACCATAAATTAACCAAATTAATTCTCTGAAGTATAAAATGGTATTACCGTTGAGTGTTACACAACTTGGTTTGATTTTTTATGTGTTAACCTTTATAGAAGAGGGAGATAAAGGAAGTAAAAACAGTTGGTTATAGTGGAACAGCAGAGGCAAAGAGGGTCCTCACAGAGGTGGTAGAGAAGGAGCTTGCAGACCATATCAAGAAGCTGGCTGAACAGTTCCACGGCCTTACTCCAAAGAAATGCTGTGAACTGGCATTGGAATTGGCAGAAAGAACAACCTTCCTGTCCCCAACAACTGGAAAGAGAAGGGTTTAGCAGGTAGGCCTAGGTCAAACCAAAGACCAAGACGAAAATCACAGCGTACAGCAGTTCTGAGGAGAGTGTGATGCCATCCCATTTGATGACACTTCTGAGCATGAGAGTTCTAATGATGAGAGAAGTGAATCAGACATCGCAGATCTGTCAGTTGGTGACTTTGTCATAGTAAACTTTGTATCCAAAGGCAGGAGCTACCATTACATTGGCTTGGTTGAGAGCCTGGAGGGCAACGAAGTGAGTGCAAGATTTCTCAGAAGAATCCGGGGGAACACTTGACGTGAGAAGCCCACCTTTGTATTCAAGGAAAAGGATGAGGCATCTTTTCTGCTGAGTGATGTGCTGAAGAAGCTACCTCAACCTCAAAAGGCTGAAGGAACTGCAAGGAGGGAGCAACAGTTCATATTTCCCTGCAACCTTGACGACTGGGATATAGTCGAATATTGAATGATATTTTGATTGTTCAATGGTCTTGAAACTCACAGGTGGTTTGTTCTCACAAGTTCATAACTGTGAAACTGTTTATTAACACACTTATGCTGAGGTTTAAACTTAAAAACTCAGATATTCAGTTTACCCCACGATGGCTCAACTTACCCACTGACTCGGATCAACTTACCCCTTACCTGGGGCAAGTTGAGCCACAGGAGCACTTTTTTTGGGAAGGTCATTTTTTTCAGACAGCTTTGTGATGGATGCATGCTGATCATTTCATTTGATAGGAGAGATCCTGAATTTAAGGTTCATGTTTTCATTTGACTTCTGTCTCATTTTTCCTAACCTCGAGGACAGCATAAGTAAAAATTGGCTCATCTTACCCCACTCTCCCCTACACTAAAGAAAACAACTTCAACATTCAAAATTTAGTTTTATTATCATTTTAGTTTTTTTGTACTTTATTTTTTCCCTTTTTTCAAGGTTGTTTTCATATATGCAATTTACAGTTCGTAATTACAATAGTTTATAAACCAATTTTTAAGTAGGTGAGCTTATAGACAAACTCATTAAGTACACTAAAGAAAACAACTTCAACATTCAAAATGTAGTTTTATTATCATTTTTTTTATACTTTATTTTTTCCCCCTTTTTCAAGGTTGTTTTCATATATGCAATTTACAGTTCGTAATTACAATAGTTTATAAACCATTTTTTAAGTAGATGAGCTTATAGACAAACTCATTAAGTACACTAAAGAAAACAACCTCAACATTCAAAATGTAGTTTTATTATCAATTTTTAAATTTTTTTTATACTTTATTTTTTCCCCCCTTTTTCAAGGTTGTTTTCATATATGCAATTTACAGTTCGTAATTATAATAGTTTTATAAACCAATTTTTTAAGTAGATGAGCTTATAGACAAACTCATTAAGTACACTAAAGAAAACAACCTCAACATTCAAAATTGAGTTTTATTATCAGTTTCAGCTACTTTTTAGAGTGATTGTGGTGCAAGTTTAACACCAACATTATCTCTGTTAACACATTTATGTGTAAACATAAAGTTTTGCTTTCATTTTGACAGCTTGATTGGTGTCAATAAACCTCATCATGTAATGGTGATTCAAACAAGTCCTTTATTAGTCCCAAAGTGGGGAAATTTGCAGTGTACAGCAGCAAAGGGGATAGTGCAAAAAAACAAGATGCATCAGCTAACACAGTAAAAAAGAGCTAAACAAAATGTAACAAAATATGAACCATTTAAATAGAAGGAAGTATAAAAATAGAAGCAGTATATACAGTATTGATAATAAACAGACTATTAAAACGTGGAAAATGATATTGCACAGTGAGAATGAATGAAATTCCACCTGAAAATATCAGGTTATTGTCAGTTTTTTGGTGTGTGGTTGTGGAGTCTGACAAAATAAAATAATCACTGGGCGTGGGTGAATACTTTTTATAGGCACAGTGGCCTCTGTATTATAATATTTGGCATAGTGGCATTATTTGACTTTACACCTAATAAATTACTTAAAAATATTAGGAAACTATAAACAAACAACCCCCTCTGACATTGCCATACAAATATCTCTCATGCTTTAGTGATGCTATTTATAATGGGAATGGATAATATGGAAAATAATTATAATTTGATACAAATAGACCTTGGGCGTTAATTGATATCTGTTGAAGTAACCAATTTGTCAACATCATTTACAATAAAATTACCTTAACTGTAATCATATGAATTAATCTCATTAATATTACATCCAATCATGGTATGGAGGGGCCTGAATTTACTTTAGAGTGATTATGTTTGAGACAAAATCTACTTGTGACTCTTAACATATTTAATGGCCACAATTTTTCCCTCTGAGATAACTTAATTTCTACTGTAGGATTTTTAGTGGCTCTAGAAAAGGAAAAAAAAAAACATCCCATATTTTTACAAGAGCAAAAACAGTGTAACAGAATGTATAGTTTTCATTCTTATCACATTAATAATCTTGTGACCCTGCTCATATTTATCTTGTCCCGACCCACAGGTTGGGAACCACTACAACAAATCATTGTGTAAAAAGTCAGTTGGATGATGCCATAAATTGGACATGTACAATATTCAACTTTATGAAAAAGCAAAGTGTGGTATTATCTGTTGGATAAAAGCCTTGTTTTATTCAACAAGGAAACATTTTGAAAAAAAAAATAAAAAAATCAAGGCGATCAATAATATTAGAAAACACTCTTGGATAAAACCATTTTATAAACATAATACACATTTCTTACAGAAATATTGTACATTATTTTAAATCATCAATACTCCGTGAGATGGCGGCAAGTCTTTGAATCTTCACTACTGAAAATGACTCAGTGTCTTGAATAGCAAGGAGGACATAAAAAGTGGATCCTCTGTGCCTTCAGGGGGTTTTGTGCCAGAAGCCTACACATCAAGATCATCATCGGGGTCCTCCTGGTCATAGTCATCATTGGCGTCAGGCTCATACAGAATTCGTCCTGAACCTGGGCCTGAGTGGAGCAGAGCTGTTTTCCTGAAAGAGAAAAAAAAGGGGATTTTTAAGTTGTTGGTAAAAAATGAATAAAACATATGGAATGTTATCACTGAAAAAAAAAAAAAATCGGACAATTGTGGTAAGGTTTCTCACTTCTCTTTGCTGAAGACGAAGGGAAGTGCAAGTTTCTCTCTGGCCTTCCGCTCTTTATCAGATAGTCGAAGGTTGAAGGTCAAGTTGGCTGTTGGGTCCGTCTACAGAAATGCAAAAAAAGACACGTTTCAGTCCGAGCCCTACCGTTATCCTATTGAACCGTGTATGGTGTGAAGGTATTAAGCATGTGTTATATTGCACCTCTGGGTCATTCTGTTTGGGCCCAAGTTGCCTGCTCAGTACTATGACTGTAAGATCATCTCTGATGCTGAAAATCTCCTCCTAAGGACAAAAAAGTTATCAACAATTTTTAACAGTGGAGGAACACAAAATAGTCATCCTGAGGGAAACACCGCTTACATCTTGCACAACTTTCCCCGATTTTGAGCGCTTTATTAGCTTCGCCACAGCTTCGTCTCCCTTCATCCCAGGTGCGACAGTGACGACTGAAGTAGCCAAGTTGCATACACTTCCCACAGTGCCCCTCTGATGCATATCTGCATGGAGCAGACCGATAATAGCTCTCACAGCTCCCCCTAATGAAAACACAGAAAAAGACCCTTGAATAGTGGGAAAACTGTGCTTTATTCTGAAATAAGTCAGACAAGAAAGTTTATTTTACAATAGCATGATGCACTTATTTTAAGAAATATTTGATTATCCTTGATTTCTCTTAAAAGATAATTAAAAATAAAAGGTATGCGATGACTTGAAACTTGTGACATCATGCCGACACACACATCAAGAAGATTTATATCACCTTTCCTAAGTTGCTGAAGAGTTTTGCAGACAGCAGGAGCACCGACGTGTCTCAAAATCCACGAAAGAGAGTCGATCACTAAGGTAGCTGGTTTGGGGTGCGGTGTTTGCTTCACCAGACGTGTAAGTTCCTCCAGACAGAACTGGTGAACTGTGAAAGCTGGGTGATCAGTCCAGCCTAGGGGGTCCGTATAAGCATTGTGAAAGTGTAGCCTGAAGTGACAAAAACAGATGATTAGCGGTTTGTTTGGTTAAATAAAGTGCCTAATAAAAAAGTGCTGCAGCAACCTATAATTTCCCTTATCGAGTAACCTATTGATTGTGTTTCCAATCATTTGATTAATCATTTAGTCTATATAAAATGTCAGAAATCAGAAAAGATATACATGAAGAAAATCAACAAACGCTCACAGTGGAAAAGAGGGAAACCAGTGAATCTTGCATTTTGCAGATTAAATGACTGATTAAAGGTGACTGTCAGTTACCTCTGAACAGGTGATCCTTTCAATCCATCTCTCAGCTCTTCCTCACTGACCTCAAAGCCCAGGACATGGACAGCTTCCTCCCTAAATTCACAACATGGGTCACAAGGTAGGTTTTTATAATATATATATATTTTTTCAGCAAATACATAACTTAGAAACATTAATAAGTGATAGTACATACATAACCAAACATGCATTTCTTTAAATACCTGTTCAATGCAGCATGGATGAAGCTCCTCAGGAGGTGTCGACCAGAGTAGCTTGCAGAATCTAACAATGCAAGTAGACATTACATGACTCTACTGTATGATGTGCTACTGTATATGTTTCAACGACATTTAAAGCATTTACCTTGTATTATGAGAAACCCTCCAGCATCAATGCCTTGCAGTATGTCAGGCAACATTGTACTAAGTTAGGTATATAAGTAGATTGTAGAAGGTCCAGGTAGCTTCTGCTAGTTAGCATCCCTCTGATTCACCACCTATTTAAACGTGAATACCATGTTTTAAAAAAAGCCAATAACTCAGTAATTAACAGCAGAAGAATGACATCCTTCAAAGTTCAGAATGACAAGCGCCTAAAGTCGCAGAAACTCACATTTCACTGATAATAATAAAGCTTTCTCTGCCCCAAACCAAGTCCAACTTGTGTCGCTAGATAGCATGTTTTGGATGTGTGCGATTCAAAAACATCATATCCCAGAATTCCACTCTTGCTTTATTGCATTATGGGAAATGTAGTTCAGCAACATTTACTACACTGTGCATGTGTTGGGTCCCCCCTATTTTCCGTTTTCAAAAGGGACCTTGTGGACAATCATCTCAGGGCTTTAAGACTAATGAAAGGACAACATGCAAAGTGTCTCCTCAGAGCTTATGAAGAACTGAACATAAAATTATATACAAAAATTATAAAAACAATAATAGAGATATAAAAGATACAGAGTGAATGGGTGAATATAGTGTGTGCAGTCCGTCAATAAATAAATGTAGTATGTGCAATAAATAAATGTAATATGTGCAGTCTATAAAGTGGTATATAGGATGTATAGTGTAAATATATGATGATGACCCCTAGAGCTACTATGGAAGAGTGCAGTCTTATTATTATTTATTTATTTATGCATTTCTTTTTTTGTTCCTTTAATTATTTTCTAACCCCTCTTTTATTTTTGTTATTATATATATATATATATTTTTATAATTTAAGTTATCTGTCCTATCCAATTGTGCCTTGTATGTTAGAAGTATTGAGTTTAGATTACAATGCCTTAAAGGGACTGTTTGTAAGAATCAGAAATGCTTGTTAACAGCGACACCTGTGGCCGTTAAGTCAACGAAAGTCAGCGTCGGCTCACGCTTGCTCGCTCTAAATAGACATGAACGAGCATCGCTCAAAACAGTGAGGCGACACACGTCAGCTAAAACCACAATATCACTCTATATTTCAGCTGCTTGGCAGTAATGTTAGCTGACCAGACAAAGGTCTCTCCATGAATCAATGCTGATCCTAGTGTTGGCTTTTGAGGCTGAAGCAGGAAGAGAAACGTTATCGTCTCCGACCCGGTGCCGGAGGGAGACACCGGAACCCGGTCGGAGACGATAACGTTTCTCGCTGTGGAGCCCCGTCACTTCACAAGACACGGGAAACCTCTGTTGGTCTGGAGGAGCTGCAGCAGTTATTTCTGCACAAACGTCCACTAGATATTCTCAGAGCTAAACTAACGGTACGTGTCCACAGGCTCCGTGCTTTCCACGCTCCCCATTCATTGTCTATGCAAGAAGCCGCGCAATGCATTCCGGTAGCGTGGCGTCGCGATTCGAGAGACTAGGCGTCACGACGCCCGCTCCTTATTTGCATGAAGTTGAGGTCCTGGCTACTTTATGCAAATCACGGGCGTCTGACGCGACTCGCCGCCTCTCGAAACTCCCGATAATCTTTTAAACTAAACGTTGTCGAGCCAAAATAAAGACAGATTCAGCAACTGCATGGGTTATTTCTCGCCTCAAATGTTTTCAGAAACACATTTCAGTGAACTATTTACGTGAAATAAGAGAAGAAAGTTTCCAAACGAGCCTCCATACTGGTTCCGGTTTGAAAGCTGGGAGCAGCAGCCAACGGCGGGAAAGCATTCGTCCAATCAGGAGCCGAGTGCCTTGTTTCTAGGGACAGCCCACCAAGCGTCCAATGTTGGGAAGCGTCACGTCCCCTCGTGATAAAAAACGCCCCTGTGGACACGTACCATAACTCTTCTGCAGTGTGTAGTGTGCGCGCATGCACGTGAGGTGGAGCGAGAAAGAGCGCAGCGTGCGAGTGAAGGCAAGCAGGCAGAGGAGCAGAGGAGCAGAGTACAGCAGAGACTCCGGCCCTGGAGACCAAAGCTACGGTCTTCCCCGCATCCTCCGACCGCAGCCAACACTGTTTTGCAAGACGGGCTTCACTAGATACAACTTTGTGCTTTTGGTGCTTCCGTGTAGTTTGTGTTCGAGTCTTGTCTGAACAGCGTAGCCACACGCGAGCATGCATGGGCCATCGACCCGGTATATTTATACATGTAAAAAGTTACAAACAGTCCCTTTAATGTTTGTAAATGAATTTTCTTCAATAATAAAAAAGAAGAAAAAAAACTACGTTACCCAGCATTCCCCGCGGGAGAAACACTCTGCTTCTGGCAGCCTGAAGAGCGTTTCTGCCGCGCACACGGAGAAGAAGAAGAAGAAGACGGAATAAAGTCAAAACTCTCAGTCCGTTTAGTGTGTGAGCCGACAAGAGAAGAGACAAAACTTCATGGGAGAAGAAGTTCACATTACGGATCAACATTAAGTAGTTAACCTGAGGAGTTGTGCCATGTTGTAGTGTAGTAGTGAGGGTTATATAAATGTAGTGACGGAGAGAAAGCTTGAAGTGACAGAGGAATTAGTAGTTTCTCTGGCTTTAGAGTAGCGGATCCTCCAGGGAGGGAATATACCACACTTTTGGACCCGAGGTGGAGAGTGTATTTTGGGGGTAAAGCTGTGCTCCGGAGCTCCTTCCTTTGGAGGCTTGCTGCTGGTGAAGTTCCCCGGCGGTAAGGTGCAGCCACGCCGGGGGGAAAGCACTGCTAGCTCTGCTGCTGCTGCTGCTTCTTCTGGTGTCGTGGATCGAGGCCTGGTCGGTGAGGCGACAATGCTTGACATAATGTCCGAGCACCAAGGTATGTTTACACCAGTATTACCACCAGATTAAACCATTACAAACAACACTCTTCCACGTGTTATCTCATCAAAATCGCTCCTATTTTAGCACTCATCAATGCTAGCTAATGCTAACGTTGTCTACCTGTTTGGTTGCGCATGTTGTATTAATAGCACCGCTTTGCTTCTTGTTGTTTTTGTCGTCAAAATAGCATGAAAAGTTGTGTTAAAGTGGAATGTTTTCTTACGATCGCTTGTGTTATTGCACAGTTTGAGTTAGCATGCTAGTGATTTAGCCTGCAAAGCTATTAGCTAGCTTAGTAGCTAACGTTACCTAACCACCTCCACAGGAATCCCTCTCTACTATGACAGCTTTAAGGTGAATTAGACAGCTTGTCAGTCACGAAAAACACACTTTGTCTGCATTACAACCTGATTAAACGTTACAGCTTGCTAACACCAAGCTAACAAGCTAATAATTCAAGAGAGCTAGCACGATTAGCTAGCTGACCAAGTGGCTGCTTCTTAGCTACAAGTTAACTCCAATCGACATGTTTGTCGAGTTTAAATGTTGTTAAATATACCTGTGCATTAAGTAAACTCACTAGTTGAACCCCTGTTTTCTTGTTATCCTGCAAACGTGTTGTTAGCCTCTAACTGTCAGCTAGCAGGTAGCATCTAGAGACAACACAAACAAGTTGTAAAGCTCAGCAGCCCACACATTGAGCTTTGTTACCATGTCATGCTTTAAGGTGAATTACACAGCTTGTCGGCCACGAAAAATGTGTTTTGCATTAGTTCAAACCTGATTACAGCTTGCTAACACCAAGCTAACATGGCCAATGAGCTAGCACGATTAGGTAGCTGACCAAGTGGCTGCTTCTTAGCTACAAGTTAACTCCAATCGACATATGTGTCGAGTTTAAATGTTGTTAAATAGATCTGTGCATTAAGTAAACTCACTAGTTTTCCTTTTATCCCCACAAACGTGTTGTTATCTTCTCTTAATGTCAGCTAACTGTTAGCCAGCAGGTAGCATCTAGAGACAATACAAACAAGTTTCAAAGCTTGGCAGCCCACACATTGAGTTTTGTTACCATGTCATGCTTTTAAGGTGAATTAGACAGCTTGTCAGCCACGAAAAATGTGTTTTGCATTAGTTCAAACCTGATTACAGCTTGCTAACATGGCTAATAAGCCTTCCACTACCATTTCAAGAAGCCTGATGAGCTTGCTGACCCTTGTTAACTCCAATCGACATGTTTGCAACTTGTTAAATATACCTGTGCATTAAGTAAACTCACTAGTAGAAACCCTGTTTTCCTGTTATCTCTGCATAACGTGTTGTTAGCCTCTAACTGTCAGCCAGCATCTAGAGACAATACAAACACGTTTTGAGCTTTGTTACCATGGCAGCTTTAAGGTGAATTAGGCAGCATGTCAGCCACAAAAAAATGTGTTTTGCATTAGTTCAAACATGATTAAACCTTACAGCTTGCTCACCTGTAGCTAATAAGCCTTCCACTACCACTTTAAGAAGCATGATCATCTAGCTGACACAAGTGGCTGCTTGTAAGCTACAAGTTAACTCCAATCCAAATGTTTGTCGAGTTTAAATGTTGTTTTGAATATATCTGTGCATTAAGTAAACTCACTAGTTGAACCCCTGTTTTCCTGTTATCGCTGCAAACGTGTTGTTATCTTCTCCAAACTATTAGCCAGCAGGTAGCATCTTTAGAGACAATACAAACAAGTTTTAAAGCTTGGCAGCCAACACATTGAGCCACCTTTCACAAAAGCAACCACTGATGTTAACTTGATGAACACTTCTTCAATGGTTGATGCTGAAATATCCAGACTTTGCAGTAAAAGTTCAGATGGTGATCATCAAGTGACACCGGTTGCGGTTGTTGGCAGAAAGAGTCAACCAGCTGTTAACGTGATGACTGGTTTGCTTATTATCCTCTCAAACTGTTACCAGTAACTCTTAAAGTTTACTTACTTTAGTTTTTAAACTTTAAACATGCACTATCTGCAAACATCTTGCACTCTAACCACTGGTGCACTTTACACTTACTTTACAATATACATCCTATATACCACTTTATAGACCGCACATATGCACATATTACATTTATTTATTGCACATACTACATTGATTTATTGACGGACTGCACACACTATGTTCACCCATTCACTCTGTATCTTTTATATCTCTATTATTGTTTTTATAATTTTTGTATACCTTTTACCTCTCCTGTGTTTCACTCTGTTTGCTGATGTTGCTGCTTTGACACCTGAATTAAGGTTCATCTTATCTTATCATATATGTTCAGTTCTTCATAAGCTCTGAGGAGACACTTTGCATGTTGTCCTTTCATTAGTCTTAAAGCACTGAGATGATTGTCCACAAGGTTTGCTGATGTTGCTGCTTTGACACCTGAATTTCCCTCCGGGGATTAATAAAGGTTCATCTTATCTTATCTTAAATAAGCTCAACATACTCCACACCAGTAACCCTGATTTAAGTTATTGACCCTGTGTTAGCAAAGCTAATGCTTGCCTTAGTCCACATGTGTGTCATCATAGCCCTAGGCAACCGGGTAATACTGTGTATAAGCTGTTTTTGTGGAAGTAATAAATGAATCAAGACTTGTGACTTACAGAATTGTTTTTTGCTCTTCTCCACTAGATACACTGTTGACGTGCAAAACGGAACCTTTGGTGAGTACTTTTGTAATGTTGCTTTGAATACCCCTGAGTAATTCATTAAGTAGCTTTTTTTTTTATATATATATGTTAGCTTCACTTTTTTAAACAAAAATCATGTGCTTTCTGTAGCCCCCAGAGAGGAAAAAGAGGACGGTTGAGGACTTCAACAAGTTCTGCAGCTTTGTCCTGGCGTATGCTGGCTACATCCCCAGTCCAAAAGAGGTAAAGCTGCATTCATCACATTAGAAAATGACTGTTATTGGCTGCCTTGCTCAGGTTGTGAAGAAATACCAAAATGCTTTTTTTCTTGTTGTCTTGTAGGAAAGTTCATGGTCCCCAACATCATCCAGCTCTGCACACAGTTCAGGGTTGTCGGCAGACGGAGGCGGCGGAGGCAGCAGCTCCACCGGCAACACTTGGGCAGACGGAAGCTCCGACATCCACACCATCCACACGTTTGTCCGTAAAGCTCGAGCGAACAAGGGCAAAAACATTCGCCGCATGCACTCTGATAGCACTCTACTGGACAAGATGCGCCTTAAAGACTCCCTGTATGAGAGCCAGGCCAGCACTAAAGCCGAGCGCAAGAAGGACAAAAAGCTTAAAAAGCTGTCGCTGGGTTCCGGCATGACGGCGGCAGACAGCGGCAGCAGCGAAGGTGAGAAACGGGCGCGCATCAAGCGCAGCAAAAACTCAAAACAGCCAAAGCCCAAGAAGCTCAAAAGTTCGACTGCTCAAAGCGAGACAGACTCTGAGGCGCGCCATACGGAGGTACGAACCGGCAGAGAGGAGCTGACGGAGCACGGGGGCTCCACCCCGAGCATGCAGGACCTGGAGAAGATGCAGCCGGACGAGTCCATGAGGGAAGCAGAGATGAGCTCCAGTGAGGGTGAGACCTGGATCGCAGACGAAGACATTATGGTGGAGTCAGGTATGCTCAAATTTATTTGGTTGCATCTAATAAGCAATTTTCAATTCCAAACTAACTTGTTTTTTGGCCAATTCTTAATTTGACTTTTTTTTACCAGCTCTAATATCCGATAACTTTTTTCTCTTTAGGGGACGATTCATGGGACTTGATCACCTGTTACTGCGGGAAGCCATTCGCGGGACGGCCGATGATCGAATGCAACCAGTGCGGCATATGGGTGCACTTGTCGTGTGCAAAGATCAAGAAGTCCAACGTTCCAGACATCTTTTACTGCCACAAGTGCAGGGACGTGCGGCGGTCTGGAAACAAAAAAGACCCCTAGACACAAAGAGGACGGGAGGGACGAGGAGCACCCACCCTGTTTTTGCTGTCCTCTTTCTTGACACTTGTTTTCTTTGATGCCTACAGCCAAAACAGCCTAAAATTATCACCTGGATGGCAACTGTATTGTCAGTTTGTAGGATTTCTTTTTGACAATCACAACCATTCTTATTTATCCCTCACGGTTTCTTCTTTTTTTTGTTTTCTTTTTTTTTTTGTTCCTTACTTCTTTTTTCTTTGGCTACTGTGAAGAACTGGACAGAAGGCGACAGAGACAGCGGAGAATCATTTATTTGTTACTAATTAATTCCTTCATTAATTGGCTTTATTGTTGTATACTGTGCTGGTTGATGCCCACATGAACTTCCACACATATTCTCATATCCACTGTAGGCGCATTTTGACCCTTTTTTTTTCTTGAGGATATCGACAAATCAGAGGAAAATTTCCTTTAGTGTCTCAAGGAGTAGCATTTCAGTTTGATATCCATTTCCTCTCAAATCAATGCAAGTTTACAAATTGACAAAATTAATAAGAGATGGAAAAAGTCACCCCTGTTTGTTTAGAAGTATGTCATAATGCTAGATGGGCAGCTCATTTTATTTTTCGATCGTATTTTTTGGCAATTTGAGTTTGCATTTTTTTGTTTAGGTCGTAAGAGATCTCACTCCTCTAGAATAAGTGGTCTTTAAACTAATTGAATATGTCAACATTTAGCATTTTTGAATCTGCAATTGTGTCTAAATTACTACATTTCAAATTGCACACAGACAATTTTTTCAGCAGTGCACTTTTAAAATCTAAAACACCAAATACCATCCCACCAACATGCTTCTGGGTGGTATTTGGGATATGATGACCTCCGGCTGATTTAACTCTGTACTTGGCATGTAGCTGTGTACATTCATGATTAAGCGCTTAATGTTTCTCCCTGTCTGGCTTGTTAATCAATGCCAACCATTTACCATGAACAACATTTACATTGAAAGCTGTTTAAATTTTGATGTTTTTGTTCCATGTGTGGTTTTAGTTTTTCATGTTAAACTCATCTGATATGAGGGCGTAACGTTGCTGTAAGACGAATGGTTCAGCAGTGCTTGACAATATCAAAGTGGCTCTGAGGCTGAATGGTTGTAAAATATTTGTTTTCATGTAATTTGTTTATTTCTTAGCTTTCTGAGAAGCGGGATTAGGGATGCGCCCGCATTCAGAGAATGGACATAAAGATTGTCTCACATCGAGAACAAAGTTGTAGTGTACAGAAAATAAGTTGGCGCCGCAGTAGGCTGCGGCGTTTTGTTTATGTTGTTTGGTTTTTACCATGTGCTTTTTCTTTTCGTTTGGTTGGTGGGAGAGTCTTGGTAAGTCTCCAGTAGCAGTTGCACTCTCTCTACAACTTCAATTCTGTGTACATATCCTGTTCTTTGACAACTGTACATATGTGAAAGTGAAGAGAGAAAATACCCAAGCAAAATCTATATTTTCTGCAGTCTGATATTGTTTTCTTTAATTGTAGCTTGAAAAATAAAAAAGTCTTTGGGAACATAATGGTGGTATTTGGAATCCTTTTTATTGACAGAAACACCAAAAAAGACATTTGAAACCGTTATTTTGTCATATTTAATTACATGTTTGCACACAGGAGTGTTTGTCATGTTTGCATCTTCCACCACTAGAGGGAGTCGGTCGACAGGCATCTCACTTGTTGGTATGGCAGCGAGTTAATTAATAAGGAATAAATATGGAATATATGGTACAAAGTTCCCACATGGATTGGCTCTTTATTCCTCGTGTTCTTCCCAGTAGATGTCAGGTTCATCCTGGAACACAGACGTACAAAAGTTCAGTTTTTCATGCAATTCAAAAATTGTGTTTATGCAAATGATGGGGAAGGAAATAAACATCCAAGTTTCCTGTAGAAATCGTAACATTTAACCGCTGATATAGATTGATAGTGCTCATTAAAACTGCACCTTACTTGTACAAATACTTTATATGTATGAGCACTGTGTTCATTTCTCTCAGCCGCTAATGTAGTAGCTTTATCAACAGTTTTCCCACAGTGTTTTTCTCACCTTTCGGTTTCGGAGACTGGACATCTGAAAGCTGCCGATGGAGTCCAGAGGAGCAACTTTCCTCCTGCAGACACAGCAGTCTAAATCACTTCATTTCTTTTCATTTTATAATATACATTCACTCGGTATCACATGTTCCAAAAACAACATTAAACTTGACATTTCTTTTTTATTTAAAAGAACAAAAATCCAGCCAAAACATCTTAAAGTTAGATAGTTATGTTTAACTTTCTGATTCTGTCACATTCATTTAGATGATTGTTGACATAAAACAAGTTAAAACTCGCTTATGTTGTTATGTAAGTTACGTACATTTCTAATTACCCTGGTTTGTTCATTAGACACTGCAGCTAACGATTATTTTCATTGTCGATTAATCTGTTGATTATTTTCTTGATTAATCGATTAGTTGTTTGGTCTATAAAATGTCAGAAAATGTTGAAAAAATGTTGATCAGTGTTTCCCAAAGCCCAAGTTGACGTTCTCAAATGTCTTGTTTTGTACACGACTCAAAGATATTCAGTGTACTGTCATAGAGGAGTAAAGAAACCAGAAAATATTCACATTTAAGAAGCTGGAATCAGAGAATTTTAACTTTTATTTTTTTTAAAAATTACTCAAAACAATTATAAAACTAGTTGGGGATTAATTTAACAGTTGACGACTAATCGATTAATCTGTTAATCATTGCAGCTCTAGAAACAAGTCACATTTTGTAAAGCTTTATTTCTGCATTAATTTCATTATGTGTGTCTACAAAAGTACTTAAAGCACAAGTTTAAATCCATTCAAACCTCACCTCTTTTCATTGGCTTTACGGCGGTTCTGGTTCTGGTTCTGGCTCTGGTTCTGGCTCTGGCGTTGGAGAGAAAGATGATCTGTTGGGGCGAGGAAAGTCTCTGAATGACGGGGACGGCTGTCCAGGTCCCTGTCCATCTCCCCAGTGTCCCCCACAGAGAGGTCTCCCTGGTCTGTGCGATCAGGCAGGTGGGCAAAGAGCTCTTGATCCAACCAACTGAGCTCCTGAGGACAACAATCATTTTATAAAAAGACTTGCGGAGGATTAAATGCTTGCAGGTGTTTGATTGTCCAAGAGGGGACAAAAATGTTGCATGAAAAAGGCTTACCCTTTTGTTTCTGAATCTGCTTGGCAATAAAGCAGAATACGTCTCCTCTGGCAACATGTAAAGAGCCAGGAAAGGTAGCACACACCTGGAGCAAAGCATCTGAACACAGTTACATAGTCAGTAACATTAAACACACAAGCAACTGAATTTTTAAAAGAAACAACATGTTCACCTTAATTCTTGTGTTTTCTTTATGGAGTTCTGTCCTCAAAGCTGATGATGGTTGCCAGCTCTGCGTCTTCTGAGCTGCTGACCAGCGTGGAGGGTATTTGTAGGCATGGATCTAGGGTGGGTTTATATTATGGGACTGGCATCAGAGGCTGTTTAGGCTAAGTGAGTGTGTATGTGACTTCAGACATGCCAATTACATCTGCCGCCTTGCCGCCCGGCATTGTCATCATTAGTGTCAAACCTCTAAAGCCACTCTTAGCACATTTTAAGTGCTGACAACATGCCTTGATACACACATATACACACATTTCCCAGTTTCCTTGCAGCCGTTATGAGGGAAGATGGGAACAAGATAAGGTCATTGTTGAGGATGTTGTAGCTGGCTGTTTACAGGCTTGCCTTGCATTACCCTCAGGCCGGTTTCAACTGGTTTGCTATAGTTTTTTTACCACATGTCTTTGATATATCCTCTCATATGAGTTATAGACTCAGAATAACAAACAAAAATGACATAACAAAATACAATTCCACTAAAAAAAATATACACAGTGATATTTAATCATTGCCCAAATCTGTCATTTGGATTTGGCAACAAGTTTGTTGCATTTTGTTTTTAAATGTTCCCCTTCTCCCCTATAAAGGAAAAATTAAATGAACTCATCCTTTGGACTAAATTATCACTGGAACAGTTACTCTGTAACCTTGAAGAAATTATTTTTGGATGAACGAATTAATCTAAAAAAATGTCCAAAATAATGACTGCCATCCAAAAATATTAGAGCTGAAAGTGACATATTTAAACAGGTCTACTTAATAACCATTGGTGGACTCAGGGGAGGGGGGAAAGGGGGTTGAGGGGCGACACAATAAAGTGCCCTCTAGGGTGCCCTTCCAGTGGAGAAAATGTGATAAAGTGCCCTCTAGGATGCCGTTAAATGAAGAAAACATGATAAAGTGACCTCTAGGGTGCCCTTTCAATAGAGAAAACGTTATAAAGTGCCCTTCCAGTAGAGGAAACATGATGAAGTACCTTTTAGGGTGCCGTTACCAATGGAGAAAACATGATAAAGTGCCCTCTAGGGTGCCCCTCCAGTGGAAAAAGCTCTAGATTGTCCTTAAAATTGAGAAAACATGATGCCGTGCCATATAAGCTACCCTACATGCTAGAAAACGTTCTGAGCGCTGGTCCACCACCACCTGAACCCTTTTTATTTTTTTTGCCCCTGCTCGACAGCCTGAGTCCACCACTGTTAACAACAATCATAAAAGACATGAAACTAAGGAAAGTAAGCAACTATTTAGCATTTACATTTAATGAATATATAAATGATAAACAGCTAATTCACAGTCAAAACTGAAGAGATGAGTTCATCCAATTCTCATATGTGCATTAATTCAGTATGTTTGGGGGTTTAAAGAGAAGCACAGAGACAGAGAGATCAGAGATAGTATGAGGACACAGTGTGTGTGGTAATCTGGACAACTTGATCACTCTGCTTCGCCCGACTTCACCGGCGGATTGCCAGCCAATCCAGACCACACACCACCCTCCACCCTCCAGCCGCCTGCCTGCCTGCTGCCTCTGTCTCCAGAAAACAAAACAGAGAGGAGACAGTGTAGCAGGGATGGATGGATGGATGGAGAGATTGTCAGAGGATGGGGCGGGGGGGCTCCGCTCTGAGAGTGTATGAGCATTCAGACACGTTTTAATTTTTCCTCTTTTCCCGCCCTGCCCTAATTATTTCTATTCTGGGACACTCAGGCCCACCAAACATAGAGCTAGTGCTGATAGATCAGGCGTGTATAAATAAACCAAGGCAAGGCTGGCAGCATGTCAGCAGGGGCAGAGGCCAGATAGGCTGCACTGATTACCTCCATTATCAGGGACAGGCCTCATTAGGAGCCTCTGGCTGGGTGTGTGTGACTGTGTGTTGTATTAGTGAAATAGTGGAGCGGATAGTGGAAAAATCATGCAAATAGTGATACAAGCACCAAATTTGGCATGATGATTCCCGAGGGGTCACTTAGCAAATATAAACGATCGGCCACTTGAAAATCCAAGACGGCGGCCATTTTTCAAGATGGCCGCCAAATTGACCTGCCGTTAATGGTTTCTCTCATAGAAATTCATCTACTTGGTCAATTTGAGTGATCTTGGTGTCAAATTATGTGTTTTCTAGCATGCTTGCTGGATCTTATTTTGATAGTTTTAACAATTTTTAACTTCAATATGGCGGCCATTTTTCAAGATGGCTGTCAAATTTACTCGCGGAGAATGTTTTTCTTAAAGAAATGCATGTACTTGGTCAACTTGAATGATTGTGATGTAGAATTATATGTTTTCTGGTATGCTATCTAATCTAATAAGTTTTACAGCTTTAACATCCTCCAATAAGTGTTTTTCTACTTTTTGGCTGTCCGGTGAGTCTTTGCTTTGTGGTGTTTGCATGGCTCAATTGGCTTGTAGGCCTACTGTTGTAGATATCAATAGCTGCTGTTGCCATAGGTGTAGGGGCTTAGCGGTAGAGGTAGCACCTTTGTTTCAGAAGTCAGACTCATTCTCCAGGATGGACTACTGGCACTGGTTCACACTACTTGCCCAACTCTCACCTGTGGCTCCATGAAGTTGCTAGTGCACGGCAATGACCACACCCCGGGACACCATGTTGGCTCACGGGCTGAACTAGGTGAGGGTAGCACACAGAGAGTCTCTCTGTGATGGAGTATGTCTAGCTCCAAATGTCAAAGTGCATAGAGTCAACGAACCAGCCATCTTTATCCATGAGGTTCCAACCCAACTGCCAGAATTGTCACAACAGCAGAGAACTGTAAAGGAGTGATTGTTGGGCATTACCAGGGCACACTGGTGACAATCGCTGCTGTGTAACTCAGAATGGGGTTTAACATCAGCTAAGTAGGATTCAGCATTATACTTAGTGTCCCAAATGCTGCTTACTACCAACCCCTGATCAGTTTTAAGCAGCCACACCTGAATCGACAGGATGTGCAAGCCGGGGAGAGCCGAGCCAAGGATAATGGGGTTTCAGTTATCCAGATAGTGTACAGATTGCGTAAAATAATGCATGAGCCTAGCTGTATCCCATACAAGAAAGTGCCCGTGATACAGGGTGGTAAAAGGATAAACCTTCGACCCTAAACATTACAATGGCTTTAAACCAAAAATCAACTGAAAAATGTTGGCACACTGACTGGGCCAAGTGTTGCCTTTGTCAAATGGACAAGAATGAGGGCCTTACTTCTCCACATATAAATCCCAACAAAAGACTAGGTGATGGGTACAGCCTCTTGGCGAGGAAAATTCCCAGATTCCATGCAGTCAGTCAGCTACCAGTCAAGCGTGACCCAGCAAGACTAGACGACGGTAGTGGGATAGAGGAAACCTTGATGAAAAATAACACCAAGTTACAAAGAGCTGAAAAGAGATCAACCCCTTCAACTGTTACAGATGAGAGCAGCTGTTACAAAATACCACGGAGGGTCAGAGATACTCTATCCCCCAAATGCTTTCTGTGCGAGGAAGAAGGGGGCAACTTAAGATAAGCAATGACCATGAAACTGAATGAAAGACCAAATGAATGTGCAAAATCCTTCAGTGATGGAAAGTTCCTTCCCAATCTGAGTGCTGGAGATGTCATCCTGCTTGCTTGGCTGCTCTGTACAAACGAGAACGAGCCTATCTGAATGCCCAACAGCTGCAGAAGAAAGAAGACCTGGCCCAGAAGAAGGAAGCAAATATGGAGAAGCAGTCCACCTGCATAAATCAGAATTCAACAGCACGTCTCATGATGGGTACCTTGAAGATACCGTCACACCATCCCTGCTTCAGTTTGTATGTATGATTGAACATGGGGCTGATATCAAGTAACAACTGCAGAATGGCGCATCAAAATCTGACCTTGCAACTGTTACAGTAGAGCTGTTTTGCCAAATACAGGGAAGGTCCACAGGCACTCCAAGGACAGGAAGACACCTTTTGCTATGTATGTTGGCCTGTCTGTGTTTGCCAAGACCAGAAAGAGGCAACTGATAGATATGTTGGTGTGGGAACCTCATGGATAAAGATGGCTGGTTCGTTGACTCTATGCACTTTGAAATTTGGAGCTAGACATACTCCATCACAGAGAGACTCTCTGTGTGCTACCCTCACCTAGTTCAGCCCGTGAGCCAACATGGTGTCCCGGGGTGTGGTCATTGCCGTGCACTAGCAACTTCATGGAGCCACAGGTGAGAGTTGGGCAAGTAGTGAGGACCAGTGCCAGTAGTCCATCCTGGAGAATGAGTCTGACTTCTGAAACAAAGGTGCTACCTCTACCACTAAGCCCCTACACCTATGGCAACAGCAGCTATTGATATCTACAACAGTAGGCCTACAAGCCAATTGAGCCATGCAAACACCACAAAGCAAAGACTCACCGGACAGCCAAAAAGTAGAAAAACACTTATTGGAGGATGTTAAAGCTGTAAAACTTATTAGATTAGATAGCATACCAGAAAACATATAATTCTACATCACAATCATTCAAGTTGACCAAGTACATGCATTTCTTTAAGAAAAACATTCTCCGCGAGTAAATTTGACAGCCATCTTGAAAAATGGCCGCCATATTGAAGTTAAAAATTGTTAAAACTATCAAAATAAGATCCAGCATGCTAGAAAACACATAATTTGACACAAAGATCACTCAAATTGACCAAGTAGATGAATTTCTATGAGAGAAACCATTAACGGCAGGTCAATTTGGTGGCCATCTTGAAAAATGGCCGCCGTCTTGGATTTTCAAGTGGCCGATCGTTTATATTTGCTAAGTGACCCCTCGGGAATCATCATGCCAAATTTGGTGCTTGTATCACTATTTGCACGATTTGACTGAAAAATGGATGTTAGCCGCTCCACTAAAATACACGACTGAAGATGCAAACTGAAGGAGAAGCCTTCAAAACGGGAACATTTTGTTGGCCCTTACTTCTGTGAGAGGTTAGGATTAGGATGTGGATTAGGTAAAGTAAAGGTTAAAGTTCAGTTAATTGGATGCCAGGACAATTTAGCACAAGTTTAATCAAATAAATTTCAGGTGTCTCATTAAAATATTCTAAGTTATATACAGTATTTGATTGAACTCAAATGTGTTCTATATGTACATAAACAGCACTATTTTTAACATTGAACTTAGTGAAATAAAGATATGTAATCAGCATAATTTAAAATATTCTTGACTATAGTTGAAGGGAACGTTTCGGGAAATATACTTATTCGCTTTCTTGCCGAGAGTTAGATGAGAAGATTGAAACCACGTTAATGTTTGTAGGATGAATATGAAGCTACATCCAGCATTTCGTGTACAAACATTAGTGATATTGATTTTTTTTCATCTAACTCTCAGCAAGAAAGGGAATTAGCAGTGTCAAACTATTCCTCAAACTGCACTTGAATACACTTTCTAAGTTATAATATATCTTTTTTTGTACTTAGTAGGCTACACACTAGGGATACCGAACCATAAAAAAAAGGAACCATTCAATGACGTACAAACCGAACCGTGGGCTTGATGAACCGTTGCACCACTAGTATACACATACTTGAAATATAACTACAGTTCATGTATACACAAAGTATATGGATAGCCATTAGTACAATAAATAGTACTTAAACACAAGGTAAAGGTGTCTCAAAAGTTAGTTAAGAGAGTTAAGAGTAGTCAAGAAATATACATTACGTACAAAATTAGGTTTAAAATAGTGCATTAATCAGGAGTAATCATGAAAGTATACTATAATAAGGTGCAATAAATTATTCGTTTTTAAACTTTTCAGATTGCTTGTTGTATGATGAAGGTGAAAGTTTGTTTGGGGTTACTACTTTCAGTTACAGTCAAGGTTTAAAAATAAATATATTCACTGAAGGTCCTCAAGAAGAGTATAGTAGGCTAATATGAAAGTTCATCCACCTATTTCTGTCTGTGTGCATGTACACTAATTTATGGCTTAATGTGTTCTCTACGTGTGTGTGTGTGTGTGTGTGTGTGTGTGTGTGTTGAATCTCATACCCCGCCCCGGTCCAGCGCCCTATAAGTACCAGGCATTGCAGCGGGTGCCAAATATAGACTCGACAAAGACTGCTCCCTGCACAAATGTGACCAACCTTAGAAATGAAAGACATGGAAAAACAATGAAAATGATAAATAAACAAAACATTTGTCAGATTGTCAATTTGTCCAGAAGTTGAATGTCAATTCAGCCATTTGTGTTTTTGTGTCGTTCACAAAAACACTGACTGACAGACACATGAACTGAACAAAAGAGATCACATAAGGTCGTTGTCAGTGTGATAAATTGGGAAATGGATGGCATGACATTTTGACTCGCCACAGCAGGAAAAGCACAGGTGTAACTAATAGCATTAACGACGTGAGCGTGCTCAAAGTTGTGCAACTGAAAAGCCTAAATAAAATGCATTCATCGTTAATGTTATTAGTTACACCTGTTCAATACTGAAAATGTTACTCAGGTAATAAGTACAAAAGTATATTACAAACTTACAACACCAAACTGCTCATAAAATAAGCAAGAGTTAAAGTCAATTTTAAGCATGTATATTTTTTTATACAGGAACAGGACTTTTATTATTAAGTAAAAGTATACTGTATGTGAATATTTAAAGGTCCCATATTGTAAAAAGTAAGATTTTCATGTCTTTTATATTATGAAGAAGGTTTAAGGGTTTTATAAATACTGTGAAAGTATCGAAGCGCTCAATATACTGAGAAATACACACAGCCCATATTCAGAAATTGTGCGTTTGAAACAAGCCGTTAGGATTTCTGTCCATTTGTGATGTCACAAATATACAATATTTAGACCATTACACGGTTTTAAACGTAAACATTCTAAATGTGTCCCAGTGTATATCCTGTTGTATGTGAATAACATCAGCTGACAGGAAATAAACATGGACCCAAACTGTTGCCTAGCAACGCAATTCCGTTGAAATGCACTAAAACGGAGCGTTTCAGACAGAGGGTGAATACAGGTATATTCAGGCAGACCAGTATGAGGAAAATAAAGTTTTTTTTTTAACATTACAGCATGTAAACATGTTCTAGTAGAAACACAAAGTACAAGTATGAACCTGAAAATGAGCACGATATGGGACCTTTAACAAGTCTAGTATGTCCTCTGGGAGAAGGTGCACCAGTTGACAACCACAAAACAAAATAGCGAATAGCTATTTTTTAGATTTAGATTTATCTTTAAATAAATGGCCACTAGGGGGCAGAAGAACTCCAGACATCCAGCAGACATCCAGCAACATTATCATTTATTTGGAGTCTTGTTTCAGGACACCTGACACATGTAAGTCCAATATTGAGTGTCTTTCTGGCCTACACATGTCTAGCTAGGTCTTTTGGGAATTTCTTTGGGTTAAGGGTTAAATGTGGAGTACTACTTTAAATGTGATCTAAAGGTGCTAAAAAGCTCCAGTTAACCTAGGTGATAAGCTTAGCTAGGCTAATGTTAGCTGACTTCACCTGTTGGTGTTAATATAAACATATTAGTCAGTGTAGCTTCAATTTCATCCTAATTTTGATCTAGTTATATAATGCACTTTAGATTACAGTATAGGTTAGTTTATTCAGGTTTAATTCTGTTTAGTTCAAAATGTAGAAAGGAAACGGTTAGCTAAATTCACTTTAAAGGGACTGTTTGTAAGAATCAGAAATGCTTGTTAACAGCGACACCTGTGGCCGTTAAGTCAACGAAGGTCAGCGTCAGGTTCGCGCTTGTCTTCGCTCTACATAGACATGAACGAGCATCGCTCAAAACAGTGAGGCGACACACGTCAGCTAAAACCACAATATCACTCTATATTTCACCTGCTTGGCAGTAATGTTATCTGACCAGACGAAGGTCTCTCCATGAATCACTGCTGATCCTAGTGTTGGCTTTTTTACTGCTTCAGCCTCCCGACCGCGGCCGGAGGGAACAGGGGAGACACCGGAGTTTTGAGAACTCTCTCTTAAAGAAATAACCTGTGATTGGTCAAAGTCTGCCGTCACAGGCTAGATTTTATAAAGTCTGAAAACAGAGCCACGAGGAGGTGCAGAGGTCTAGTTATCTCTCAGAACACTTGAAATTACAATATGCTGAAGGTTATTATGGGATTTTTGCCCAATGATGCCAAAAATATACTGCCTACTGCCCCTTTAATTGACAGTATGTGCAAGTGCAATGTGCAATGAAAAATTATATTATTATATATTTGCACTAAATTTATTATTACTCTCGTATTTTTGTATTATTATTGTTGTTTTTGTTATGTATGTTTTTTTTTTTTTTTAACTCTATTCTTTCTTTGTATCATTATTATTATTATTATTATTATTATTTCTTTTCTTAACTTTATTTCAATTTTGAATGTTGAAGTTGTTTTTTTCTGGTGTACTTAATGAGTTTGTCTACAACCTCATCTACTTAAAAAATGGTTTAGAAACTATTGTAATTACGAACTGTAAATTGCATACATGAAAACAACCTTAAAAAAAGGGAAAAAATAAAGTATAAAAAAAATATAAAATGAATTGCCAGTATGTGCATGTCATTACTGGGGTGTTGTCGCCCTCTAGTGGTTGTTGCATCGTGTTTAACAGACCAACCCCCTCCCTCCTCTGCTGGATAACAACATGTTGCCATCTCCATGATGTAAATCCTCCTATGTGACAGCCAACTAGAGCTAGGACAAATAGAAACCTTGTAAAAAAGGTATATAAAACATAGTTTCCAGTTCCAACCAGATGGTAATTGGTGTGTTTAGTTTGTGCTTAATATAGGTCATATGAGGAGAATATCTGAGTAGAAAGGGGAGGAGAATATCTGAGATTTGGATGGGAGGGAGGAGTAACAGAGACAGCTCAGCGACGAGGAACAGGGAAGAAAACATTGAAAAGTGCCTCCTTGGCTCGGTGCTTGTGGCTTTTTTTCCACGTTAAATTAATTTGTTTTTATTATCATTTTTTTCCAGCTGTGACCAGCTGCTTGAAAGGTGAGATTTCTGCTTCATTTACATGTTTTTGTACTTGTTAATGTGTCATGGATTAGATGGTGTTATCAGGCTTTTACCAGACAGTGTGTGTGTGAGGCATAGAGATGATAACCAGAGAGGAGGGGCCATGCTGGGGAAAATATAAACAGTGTTTTTATAAACAATGTACTCCTGATGACTTTATAGGGGATTTGCATGTTTCAACTGGAAATTCAGCTTTATTTTGAAACTTCTAATAGTAATGGTAGCAAAATAAAAGCATGAAGAAGAGCAGAGGACCAAATGGAAAGTCCCTCTGCCTCTACTGAAACATCACACTCCCACATATAAATTCATGTGAGCTCTCAAACATGAAGAACAATTATTTACTGCCCTTTTATTTTCCACAGATTGGACTTGTGGACTATGCTTTGTTATGGTGTAAACATATACTTAATAAACCATTGTGGTGTGGTGACAAATAAGCAATCCATGTCTGTTTGTGTGATCTCTCTCCCCTCTCTTCCAGTTTCCCATAGAGACCCTGGGAGTGGACCGGGAAGTGTGACCTTCCTTTTACTCCGTGCCCAGAAAAGTCTCATCCAGCTCCTCGCCATGTCTTCTCCTGGTAAGCAGCTTAAACGCAACAACTAGGAAAGTGGAATAAAAACTAGATTTCTTTCAGATTTCCATCTTTAGTTTGACTTTTAGACAGAAAAAGAGAAGAATTAAGGGCTTTGATGGGGAGCTTTTCAAGAATATATTTCGCTTCCTCATTGGCTTTTTCCATTATGTCATAATTAGCTGAAATGATTCAATCTTAAAGTTTTCATTAGATTCCTGTTCACTGAGCATCATTGTGGAGTGAAATGACACCCTGTCCAGCCCCCAGGTTCCTTCAACGTCCTTTAGAAATGTTATCCTCCCCAAGGTGGTGAAATCTAAAAGAAATTCCCAGCATATTTGTATGAAACTCAAGGTGAAAAAACCTCTTCTGATTTAGCCCGTTGGCACAGCGTACTCCTCCCTCCGGATGGAAAAAGGGCAGTTCAGGAGGTGAAAGGTACCGTTGTCAGTGTGTGTACACGAGTGCGGCCTTCCTGCGAACATGCTGGTTTAAAATCTGAGTTTTGTTTCCTGCAAGTAGAGAAAGGAATGTGGAAAGAGGTGGAGCAACAACAAGCCTCAAAGTTCACAGAACTCATTACTCACGTCCTCTGTTAGTCATCAGCGCGCTTGATAGAAAGTCTTTCTGACTTTAATCCACATTTGTTTTGAGATTTAACAACATCGGTTCAGCCTTAAAACTGTATGCCAGAATGCTCACAACCTTATGGAAGGAAGAGTCTCAACATGAAATGGTTCATTGTCCTCTAAAACTGTTTCGCTTTTGGTTGTAGGACTGTCCTGCCATGCAAAACAAAAACCAGTTTGGTCAGCTACCAAACAAATCAGCCAGAATGTGGCACACAGATCCTCTGTAATTCAACACTAATAGTATGTTGATGACACTATGACACATTTCCTAACAAGTGAACTCAATAATAAGTGACATGTACAGGGGTGTGATAAACACAAGACAAAACACCCATCCACCCACAGGAAACAAGCCCACATCTACCGCACAGGCAGAAAACACATGCCTTCAGATTGCTTGCTTAGTTCAAACTACAGTTCATCTCCCAGAAAAGCATAACAGAAAAGCAGAAGCTTCTCACATTGAATGTTTGCCGGAAAAATGACTAATCGTTTCAGTATTACACTAGTTACAGATGAAGGTACAAATCACAGGATATGCACTAATACAAGATTAAACACTAAGTATTAGACGTCCCATATTCTGCTCATTTCAGGTCCATACTTGTATTTTGTGTTTCTACTAGAACACGTTTACTGTCTACCTAAATCTGCCTGTATTTACCCTCTGTCTGAAACGCTCCGATTTAGCACACACTGTAAAATGGCCTATATATTGTATATTTGTGACATCACAAAATTACGGAAATCCTGACAATTTATTTCAAATACACAGTTTCTGAATGCGGGCTATTTCTCCATGGACTGAGCATTTAATTCCATACGTTCACAGTATTTATATAACACTTAAAGGGACTGTTTGTAACTTCTTACACGTATAAATCAATCCGAGTCGGTGTCCCATGCGCGCTCGTGTGTGGCTACGCTGTTCAGACTCAGACTCCAACACAAACTACACGGAAGCATCAAAACCACAAAGTTATATCTAGTGAAGCCCGTCTTGTAAAACAGTGTTGGCCGCGGTCGGAGGACGGGGGGAGACCGTAGCTTTGGTCTCCAGGGCCGGAGTCTCTGCTGTACTCTGCTCCTCTGCCTGCCTGCCTTCACTCAGCTCGCTACACCTCACGTGCAAGAGTTAGTCGCTCTGAGAATATCTAGTGAATGTACAGTGGACGTTTGTGCAGAAATAACTGCTGCAGCTCCTCCAGACCAACAGAGGTTTTCCGTATCTTGTGAAGTAACGGGGCTCCGCAACGAGAAACGTTATCGTCTCTGACCGGGTGCTGGTGTCTCCCCTGTTCCCTCCGACCGCGGTCGGGAGGCTGAAGCAGGAAAAGCCAACACTAGGATCAGCAGTGATTCATGGAGAGACCTTCGTCTGGTCAGCTAACATTACTGCCAAGCAGGTGAAATATAGAGTGATATTGTGGCTTTAGCTGACGTGTGTCGCCTCACTGTATTGACGGATGCCCGCTCACATTCAGTAAGCTCGTGCACACGGGCGAGCGCGAGCAACAGGACGCTGACTTTCGTTGACTTAACGGCCACAGGTGTCGCTGTTACAACCAATTTCTGATTCTTACAAACAGTCCCTTTAAACTTGCTTTATAATGAAAAAGACATCAAGTAAATCTAAAATGAGGGATGTTGATAACTCTGTCTAGGAGAAAGATTATTATTAGGGCTGCAACTAACGATTATTTTCATTATCGATTAATTTGCCAATTATTTTCTAGATTAACCCGTCAATCGTTTGGTCTATAAAATGTCAGAAAATAGTGAAACATGTCTATCCCAGTTTCTCAAAGTCAAAGATGATGTCTTTAAATGTCAGACCAAAACCCAAAGATATTCAGTTTAATATGATATAAAACAGAGAAAAGTATGAAATCTCCATATACTGTATGAGAGGCTGAAAAACGCATTTATCTGCCATTTTTGCTTAAAAAATTACTCTAACGATGAATCGATTATCAAAATAGTTGCCGATTTATTTTTAGTGACACAACAATGCAGACACCTCTAACTGAGTGAACACATGACAGACAGCGTTCCACTTCATCACATCCTCTTGCACTTCTCTGTTGAGCCCACTTCCTTTTAAATTGTCATTTAAATACTTCTCTCTGTGATCCACGTATTATTTGTGACTCTTTTAAACTGCGTGTGAAGGAGTAATTCAGTAATCTCTAATTGCTTTAGGGCACTTTCACAAGCCAAAATTTAGTCCATTTTAATCGAAACTCTGGTGCGGTTCATTTGGGCGGTTGTGAACAGTAATCGTACTCTGGTGCGGACCAAAACAACTGGACCGAGATCGCTTTGAGAGGTGGTCCTCAGACCATTTCCAAGCAAACCTAAACGCAGGGTGCTTGCGTGGGCATTTGTTGAGATGGACACAGGTAAACGACAGGTTAACATGAGAGGACTGACCTGGACTTCTGCAGAAGTCCAATGTTTGCTTGACATCTGGGCCGAAGAGAACACACAGAATATGCAAAATAAAGTCCACAAAAAAAGTGACGTTTATAAAGTCATTGGAGATAAACCGGAGAAGGGATTTGTGCTCACAGTAGATCAGTGACGAGTCAAAGTGAAAACACTTCGACAGCAATATATCAAAGTCTGCGATTCCCTGCGTAGAAGTGGCAGCTCTTGAGACGAAAAAGATAAATTCGCTCCTCAGTACACGCCCCTCAGCAAAACGGACTATAGCTTGTGAAAACACCCTTAGACTCTCTTGAACCAAACTTCTATTATCATTTTAAAAGCATGTTTAGCAGATGCTCTTATTAGCAGGTATTGAAGTGCAGACTGTTGCTGAAATGTCAGAATAGTAGGGGAATGTTTTATCTTTATTATGAAGACAGACTCAATAACTGATGCACTTCAAACAGACAAACACGCAGAAATGTATGTAATCATGTTTAAAGGAAGACTTCCCTCTTATGAGACGATATGAAGCAACCAGGGTGCAACTAAAACGAAAGTAAACTGCCTGTTGAAAACCTTACTGATTAGTCTAGTTTGCTCTGGTCAGATAAGTCTGCAGCTGTTGAACTCATGCCCACATAAACACTGTTATCTGGTAATCGTGCTGTTTAAAAAGCTATTTTTAAGCAAGTATTTACCATGAAAAAATGACAAAAACCACCAGTACTATTTGTACTGTTCTCTGTATGTGTTTTACTTCCAAAGTGTTAACATAAATAAACAGCCAGCCAAACTCCTTTTCAAGAGCCAGGAAGTGAGCGTGCTTGCTCCTTTAATGACTTCTTTCACAGCAGGTCAAGTCAAGATGACACATTGAATTGGAGTGAAACTAGAAAAGAAAATACAAAAGATGTACTTAATGAACTGCTATTACAAAAACAGGTAAATATAAATAACCTACCATTAACTTGTAAATGCAATAGGTATATAAGCGGTAAAGTTGTCTTATGAGCATTAACACATAAAGTTATTATATTTCTACAATCTTAGAAAAATGCCCATCAAAGTCATTAATATCAATTCTCAAGCATGTAAAGAACATATATCACTTACAGCCATTGCTTTCTGAGGGATTCATATGCAGGATTACACTGGATTCAACATGAGAAACTATACAACTGCACCATGTTCTTTCTGTTTTCAGGTCTCCTCTATACTTCCTACTTCCTGTTACCCGCTTCCTGTTTACACTATCTTTCCAGCCTTCAAAATAAAGCTCAACAATCTTTTCTGAGAATAACAATACAAACACATTTTTAACAATCAACTTGGTCTTTTTAGCATTGCACTCAGGGCAGAACACTCCCCGTCTGGCATTTACTGGTGCCACTCAATTGTTCGTACTTGAACTTTTACTTTCTTTTGGCAAGAGCAAGACAACATCAGAGATAGGCCTCAAGAATGTCTTTAGTTTGTCACGCGATGTTGTCCTGACCTCGATTTTGCAGACCTGTCCATCACTGCTCGGGAGAGTGGAGGTGACAAGACCCATTGGGCACTCGTTGCGAGGCGCTTGACTCTGTTTTAGCAGCACTATGTCTCCAACCTCCAGGTTCCGACGTGCTGTGTGCCACTTGCACCTTGGCTGAAGAGTATGGAGATACTTGCTTCTCCATCGTGGCCAAAACTCATTTGCTAGTGGCTGCACCTGTTTCCGCTGACAATTGAAAAGATCCTTTTCATAGAAGCTGCCGGCTGGAGCAGGCACACCTGGTTTTTGGGTTAGGAGCATAGCAGGCATCAGCAGCATTGGAGAAGAGGGATCAGTGGAGACAGGGACTACAGGTCTCACATTGACAGCTGTTTCAGGATCCACTAGTTTGAAAGACTCATGTGTTTCAGGCTGGTGTGGTTTGTGAAGGAACTCTGGTCCTGTAAACCACATGGTGTCAGTGAGTGTTGATGCAGGTACAGACCTGTTGGCGATCCAATAGTTTTGCTCATCTCTCTGGACCTCTGCTTGCATGATCTCCAGAAAGGTTTCATCCTCGAAAGACAAGGCAGGTTTATTGTCGTTCTTTGTTCTGAGAAGTAACCCTGTGTGTGTAGCTACTGTAATAAACAATACAAATTCAGTGTGTGAATAAATTTGTACAAGTTTGAATAATATCATTGTCTTTTTTTCCCAGGTTACCCAGGCCCTTACCACCAGGCACCCTATCCCATGCCCCAGCCCGGCGGCCACAGCGTAGCACCTTATCCAGTCCCTCAGGGAGGTTACGGAGACCCCAGTCAAGACCCTCCACCTGGTTTCAACATGAACTACAATCCTGGCCAAGCTCCTGTCATGTATCAGCCCAATGCGATCGGCCCAGGCCCAGTTCCAGCACCGGAGTATGACCCCCGGATCTCGACGGCTCCGGCTGTGGTTCCTGTTGGGGTGCCACCGGGGCTGGAATACCTCACACAGGTAGGATCGAAAAATTACAGTTCCAAATTTTTCCTACAAGTCTTTATCTTGAACTAAGATGGATTATTCACGCACCACTCCTTCACTTCTGGAATTTGATCTCTCTCTGTCTCTGAGCTGGGCAGCTGGCGGATAATGACGACTCGATTAATAGAAATAAAAACGATAAGAAGCTACACTTGAGATCAGCTGAGGGTGTACAGTGTAGCAACCTTAATACATACTGTAACATCCTGTTGTTTAGCGGTCTAGATGGAACACTCTTAAGTTCCTCATTTGCCATCTTTCACATGAGTTTAAGGGGAAATAAAACGTCATACATAAAATGTAATAATTTACCATTTATGTACATGTACTGCGTAGTTTATTGTACTTCTCTAGAGCTGAATTGAAATCCATTACAGAGTACAAGGGTCAATTACATTGGATAGACCGTTAGTAATCTGTCTTTAGTTTGTGCACTTTTAAATCCAATGTTTTTCATTTAAAACAATGTAGTATGACCACAGTCATCAAAGCTTTTTTTAACTTGTAAAGATCACATTCAGCGTTGTTCTCTCTAAAAACAGTAGCTCAGTAGGTTTTCTTTGTGTACATACTACAAGAACAACATTTACTTTTGCATCAAAAAAGCAAATAAAAAAACCTTTGTGTACTCAAACAAAAAAAGGTACAGGGGAGTTTGCAGGTAACAAGACTCATCGTGGTTTTGTGATATTTCATAAGTTGCTTTGTATTGCAAACAAGTCAAATTGTCCCTTTGTGTTTGCAGCGTTTCCCCTTGTTTTAAGAGGAATTGTTAACTGTTAACTGTTCCTCTTTTGGTTTTAGATTGACCAGATCCTGATCCATCAAAAGGTTGAACTCCTGGAAGGTGAGGCACATTATGTTCATCCATTCATATGTTTTTGGTGCAATATTGAACTTTAAACCTCTCACTATAAACCATAATGATAAAATGACACCTGTCCTTTAAACTCTTTGCTTATCTCCACTTTGTTATTTCCCCCCTGTGTTCTTTCCTCCCGCCCAGCATTCATCGGGTTCGTGACTAACAACCAGTATGAGATAAAGAACAGTCTGGGCCAGAAGATCTACAAGGCCAAAGAGAAGAACGACTGCTGCACCAGGAACTGCTGCGGCTCGCTGCGCAGCTTCGACATGAAGATCAAGGACACCAGTGACAGGGAGGTCATCCGTCTCATACGGCCTTTCCGCTGCGTCTCCTGCTGTTGTCCCTGCTGCCTGCAAGAGGTCTGTATGTGTGTGTGTGTGTGTGTGTGTGTGTGTGTGTGTGCAGGTGTAGGTGTCAAGAACAGTTTTTAATAGCATCCCTATCATATTGATTTACCACACCAAAACAAATATTGTACTAATTCAACAGTCCATTCAGCTCCAAATCGCCCTGAGTACTCACTCTGACAACGTGTCCCATTATTAATGTTGTTAATATTTAATCATTTCAGTCATCAGAGTTTCTGATGGAGAAGAATTAACTATTGCTATTACAGTTCATTCATAGTTCAGCAACAACAACCTTTGGAAATAACAGAGTCCCCCCCTCCAAAAAAGGAAATAAAAACAGCCAAAGCAAAAGTCCTTATTCTTTAAAGAGACACTTCTTGGTTTTATTTGTCCAGATTTTGAGATTTCTTCTGCCAGCTCGATACAATGTTTATTCGTGGTGCTCACAGCATTGAAAATGTCATTTTGAAAGATTCAGCTACAACGTGTCTTTCCAGACACGATGTCCTGGCTACTCTGGATAATCAGTTTTAACCAGAACTATTTTCTACTGAACATAAAGTCCATATGAAAACTGTTGATGAGGTGTGTAGCGGCGTCATTGTGTCTGCAAAGAGACGTTGTTGTCGAGATGGATATCTCAATATCCGGGCGAAATGTAAATCTATTTGCATGTCTAGATACCCATAGATGTAAAACAGTAGGTGCGACATTACGTCATAACTAATGGAATAACTGCCCGCCATCTAACCTGGGTATTGTTTACAAATGCCACTTATGGGCAGCAACTGGTTATCATCTGTTCAGTACCAAGAGACCAGGGAGGCTGACATCACTCTCCACACGTCAGTATAGAGTAGATGAGAGATACATTTTTTTACTTATGGGTCAACTAAAACTACCAAAAGTCAATGAAATGAGTAACTTTACCGTTATCTACCAAGCAACAGACCAGCTGAGTTCTTTGTCAAAGGTATTGCTGATTGCCAGCTCAACAGCATTGATCTGTTAATTAAACAGACGTTGTTTTAATGTTTTCTACTCTAACTTGGCTCAAAGGTAACGTTATAACAAAGTTACTAATATTACCCCTAACAGTTGAACGCTAAGCAACTGATTCTATGCCAATCGAGTGTAAAGTAAACAACATGTAGCATGATTTGTTCTCTTGGAGCTATAATAATCAAAATCTTAGCCTTTGGGGTTAATTTGAGACAGACACAGTTGTCTTACACTCATTACTTTAAATAAAAAACAGTATTGGTGTATTGCAGTATTGGTATTGGTATTGGTCATTAGAACATGTCACATCTATTGTTTTATATTCATGTAGATACACTAAAAGTACATAAGAAAGCCAGCCCTTTAACAAAAGTGGATCCCTTCAGCTTGTGTTACCGTTGAGTTTCTGAGTGGCGCTTCGGTGTCTTTGTGCACCGGTCTGCTCAGGCAGGGGGTTTGTTGAGACGATGAATGGCCCTTTGTCTGTCCAAACTGTCTCCTAGACTCCCCCGGTCCTCTGACATCCCTCCACCTCTGAGACCGCTCTCTCTCTCTCTCTCTCTCTCTCTCTCTGTTTAATCACATCGTTCCCATTGGCCCGAACCCAAGCTGCTACACTCTCACATACTGCACCTCTGTCTCCTGGAGCCATGTGAGATGTATTACCTGTGTCATGTGGTGCCACAATGGAGCAGTCAAGAGATTCACTTATCAATCCTGCTGTGTCACGCTAACGCTAACCGTGATGTTTTTATTTATAGCCGTCAGGCATGAGGACAGCTTTTCAGCTCTCTGGGATGGCTTTCTAATTTTTGTGGCATGTTGGTATGTGTATGTAATTATGTATGTGGCCCACAGATGGAGGTCCAGGCACCACCGGGCACCACCATAGGCTACATCAAACAGGACTGGCACCCTTTCTTGCCGAGGTTTTCCATCCAGGGAGCCGACAAGGAGACGCTGATGAAACTGGAGGGGCCCTGCTTTGCTTGCAACTGCTGTGGGGACGTCAACTTTGAGGTGAGGTTAAAGGATTGTTGTGTTAGAAGAAGGTCAATACCACTTTTGTATCTGTCAATTAGATATGAAGCTACAGCCAGACCTTTGAACCGAGCCAGGCTAGCCGTTCCTAGTCTTTATCATGGATGTATAATAAGACCTGGATACGGTGGCGCCGCTCAGCCTTGCTTCCTACGGCCCAAAAAGCATTTTCCCAATAGACCACCATTGTAAAAGAGACGTCTGTAAGACTGTTGACAGGGCACCTCCAACTGCAAATAAGGTCAATTATGACTCTTTCTATTGGGATTTTTTGATCCACAGAGGGTTTATATTTGTAAAACTTTCCTCGAGCCGAGAAAAGCGATTAAAAAAACCTGTGACGTCATCACAATGTAAAGTCTATGGGCCAAGCAGGCAAACATTACTTTGCTTATTCAATGGGCCGCATACCCAGAAGTAAAGCTAGAAAATTAGCATTGGAATGAATAGGCACAATCTTGGGTACCGGTATCCAGTTCTTATAATACACAAAGAGTATAGAAGCAAACAACAGCCACTATGCTTATTATATTTATAATATTTCTATTGTTCAACACAGGACATTTTGGTAGAGACATCAAATATGACAATAGAATAGAAATAATTTAGTTTTACTTTTGTACTTTTACTTTGTACGCAGACGTTTTACTGGCGTCCGGTAGTCGCTCAGTCCAAAACGGAGGAAGTGTAGCTCTGCTGCAGGGACGTTGATGTTGCAGTGGAACGAACAATTGACAATCACCTCTTGGAAGTATACGTTCTTTGTAACACATCCATGGTCTTTATGCTAAGCTAAGCAAACTGCCTGCTGGCTGCAGCTTCATATTTATCCTACAGACATGAGAGTGGTTTCAATCTTCTCGTCTAACTCTCGGCAAGAAAGCGTCAGTTCCGGTCCAAGTTTGGCCATTTTTGGGAACACCTCAACATCATAGTATAGTGAGGACGCTAAAACGCTAAAACGTCTTTTGTTGTTGTTATTGTTCCGCAGCTGAAGGCCAAAGACGGCGACAAGTCCATCGGTCGCATCAGCAAGCAGTGGAGCGGCCTTTTGAAGGAAGTCTTCACAGACACAGACAACTTTGGCATCCAGTTCCCGCTGGACATGGACGTGAAGATGAAAGCCGTGCTCATGGGAGCCACCTTCCTCATTGTAAGACCATTATTCATTAGTTACCTTGAATAACACCAATTTGTATTCTTTGTACACTTGTTGCCTCGTTCTTATCAGGGGAGGAATTAATTCCCTTCTTTGTTGCCACTTTGCAGGATTTCATGTTCTTCGAGAATGTCGGGGAATGAGAGGCATGAGAGCCAGTTCCAGTTTTGCATTCTCTGTTCGTGTACTTAATTTTTGTATTAGTTTTTTTAAAATCCTTCCATCGCCAAAATTCCAGCCAAAAATAGCTAGTGAACTCTTTGACTCCAGATGCCTGCCAAGGATTGTTTTTGAAATCTGTCCAAACTTAGCGACTGATAACAGGCCGCCATGTTGCCAATGTTCTTTACACTCCATACAGTTTGTAGTTTTATCTCCTTTAAATGAGTGAATGTACCTCCAGTAGAGATTTAACCCCTCCCAAAGAAAGCCAACCTTTACCCCCTCAATGTCTTTTTCTTTATCAACACACGTGTATGAATGTGCTTTAATGCTACACTGGCAATAACATTCCATATTTATGCACTATGTTTGTCTAGTATATGAAGAAATCACAATAGGGATCATTAGCAACAGCAAACAAACTGTCGTTATTTAGCCTATTCATAATGTATAGGGAAGTGGTGGTTGTGTTCGTCTTTTAGTCGAACTTGACACATGCTGATAGTATTTACCAAAGTGCTCTTTCTCTACCTCTCAGCTGCCTTTTCTATTCCTCAAAGCCCTCTGTCTTAAACCCTGGTGTACATAATCTAGCGATACTGTAGAACAGGCTACAGTGCAAATGCTCTCATGCTCCCTCGGTGGTTCAGTGGTTGCCATGGAGAGTGACACCACTGCCAAACCTCGCCCTCCCAATTTCTCCAGATGCCACTGCCTTGAACATGTGCCAGTGTGAATGTAGGTTAATAGAAAGAAAAGAAAAAGCAGAAGTTGAAGTTAGTGACCTCACAGTGGTGGGAAACACCCCCCCCCCCCCCCGTCAGTGGCGGGTTCAAGGAAACGGATTTTCTGTGAACTCTCATGTGAAATGTGGTCTGTTTTTCAGCTCATTTTGATAGCTGTGTGCTTAAGAATGAGAGGTCAGGTTTATGTTTGCAAATGTCGCTTGTTTGCTGTTGAACGCAACTCTCTGCTCTGTATTTAATAATCGTTTTCACTGTTCTCCAAAACTTACCAGAAGCCAGAAATGGTGGAAGGTTAGGCTTGGGGTTAGCAACCCCAACTTGTAAAAAACCTATACGCTACAGAAACGTTGACAACAGAAAGACAGAATCAAAACCTGGTAGAGGAGGGTTCCTCATTGTGACGGAGTAGCCGTCACTGACTGTGGGCAGCGCACACACATCACCTCAGGCCACACACACCAACATTTCTCCTTTGCGCCGCAGGCACACACACACACACACGCCAAACATTTCTCCGCTCCCTTCCTGATTCACTCCGTAGTTAAACACATCGCGACATATCCCTCTCCCCTAAACTGTTTATCAGTAGTGCGACCAAAGGTGCACACTTGATTGTTCTGCTGTTTCCTATACGCATATATTTACACAAACATTATTCTCACTCACCAGTTGCTGAAACGCTGCCTGTCCATCCTGTCATGTCCCATTCATGGGATTGACGAGCAAACAGGGCCGTAACAAATCCCCCCGTTATAAAGGGTGCCCTCGCGCGTTTTTGAGATAATGTGATCAGTTTAAATATGTTTATTATTTGAAATTGTGATTATGTTGCAAATTAACTTGTTTTGGTTGGGGGGGGAATGTTTAGACAGAGGTATATCATTTATATGTGGGATATGCCTGGGTTGAAGGGACTATGGATATCTTCTATGATGAAAGATGATGTTAATTGTTATTTTTCTGTGTAAAGAATACGCCCAGGGGAGGGGCTATTGGTTTAAAAGGGGGTCATCTTGGCCACCTGAGGGAGTCTGGTCTGGAAGTGTTGACAGAGAAGGTCACACTCAGACACTCAGGAAGGTAAAATATAGATTGTATTGTTGGATTGTTTTTGCCTATTCTGAAAGAAATCATGGAGTTATTGAGGAACTCGATTTTCCGTACTATTTGCTGTTTTGTACAGAGCTTATTTTCTATTTTTCACTTTTTGTAAATAGTAAGCAATGATTGCACTTTGGGAGGCCGGCATAATAAAAAGGGGATTAATACAACGTTTTCCGACTACGCCAGTGTTTTTCATGTTGCACGGAGTTTTGACATAGAACCCCGCGACATATGGTGTCAGGAGTGGGATGGCTAGTCGGAAGGACATAACCACACAGGAGCGCACAGGACTGCGTTCCCAAGGGCAAGGGCAGTCAGAGGAGGGCGCGGCCGCCAGCATGGACCCAGCTGGGGAGACGGATCATACTACGTCGTCCTCAGAGGAAGATGAGGAGGGGAGCAGGTACAGAGAAGATCTCATAGCACCTGCAGCTCCATCATCAACTGGGGGGCCAGGAGAAGAACTACTGACAATGATGAGAGAATTTATGACAGCACAAAATAGGAGGGAGGAGGGCCTGTTAGCAGAGATCCGAGGCCTGAGATACGCTGCTCCTACTCCAAGCACGGTGACAGCAAGCAGTCCAAGAATTGATCTGCCGACGCCAGTACCCCAGCGTGGGCAATGGCAGGCACCAACAGAGACGTTCTCTCCTATAGCAACAGCTATAGACTATAACAGCAGCCCTGAGCATCCAAGACCAGGGTGGAGACATTACAACGAGCCCAAATTATCCCCGTTTCAGATGGGGGAGGATATTGAGAACTATTTGTTACGTTTTGAGCGTATTGCCAAAACATGGAGATGGCCGGAGAATGAGTGGGCATGCAGACTCGTTCCACTGCTGTCGGGGAAGGCATTGAAGGCCTACACCATGATGGATGAGGAGAGGGCCCACTGCTACAACGACCTGAAGGGAGCACTGTTGACCAAGTTTGACATCTCTCCAGAGACGTATCGGCAGCGGTTCCGGTCCACAGTGGTACCACCTGGTGAAACCCCCACAGAGACCTACCACCGCCTGAAGGGTCTCTATCGACGCTGGATTCGGCCAGAGCAGCACACCAAGGAGGAGGTCGGTGAGGCCATTATCCTGGAGCAGCTACTCCGGATACTCCCCCCTGAAGTGAGGACCTGGGTGAAGGAGCATGAACCAGAGGGTGGACTCTCCGCTGCCAAGCTGGCGCTACAGTACCTCAACGCTCGGAGAGGAGGACCAGCTGCACGTTCCTACAGTGCAGCCCCCAGACCTACACTTCAGTTACCCCAGCCCCGGCCTACGAGGAGAGAGTTTAGCCAGGAACCACCAGGTAACTTCAGCTCGGCCCTAAACCAACGAGGACCCGGTAAGGACTTTGTTTGTTTTTATTGTCAACAGCCAGGGCACAAAGCTTCTGTGTGTCCCATACGCAAAGCTAAACTCACCTGCGCTTGCTATGCTCCCCGGCCTGAGGTGGAGGATAGTGAAGTGAGGTTACAACGCTACAAAACTGTGACGGTTAATGGCCAGCAGGTTACTGCTCTTTTGGACAGTGGTAGCTTCATGTCGCTGGTGCGGCAGGATCTGGTGCCTGTAAACAGTGTGGATTACAGCAGACAAGAGGACATACTATGTGTTCATGGGGATAAGCATCCTTATCCCACAGCTGAATTAACTGTTACCATTGATGAACAGTCTTACTTGTTGACTGTTGGGGTGGTTGCAAAGTTACCTGTTGCTGCCCTCTTGGGTTGGGACTTACCTGTACTTCTGGACTTGCTGCAGGAGAACAGGCCAGTGGAAACTGACACTGGGCAGAGGGGGGAAGTTAATGTCACTGTTTCTTGTCCTGTGATCACTCGTGCCCAGGCGAAAGCTGGGGTCCAACCGCTCCCAGACCTTCACCGTGGTCTGTGTGAGGGTGGCACTCAGGGGCTAAGAAAAGAGGAACCTTGTGCTCATCCTTTCCCAGACTTTGACAGTAGTCTGTTCGATGGTGGCACCAAGGGCCCAAGAAAATCCCGTCGCCAACGCCGCTTTGAGAAGCAGCTGAAGTCAGCAGAGCCCAAAACAAAGAGTACACTGTCAAATGAAATGTGGGCAGTACCTGATGATATTTCTGTGCTACAGAGGGGGGATACAACTTTGAAACATTTGTTTACTAAGGTGGGGGAGGCAGCAAAGGGAGATTGTGTGGGAAGGGAAAGGTTTATTGTGGAAAAGGATGTGTTGTACACTGTTGATAATGACCATAAACGCCTAGTAGTTCCTGCTAACTGTAGGTCACTCGTCATGCACCTAGCACACACACTCCCATGGTCTGGACACCTTGGCCGCCACAAAACATATCTGCGCATCAGTTCATGCTTTTATTGGCCCTCCATGTACACAGACATTCAGAAATATTGTGCCACATGCCCAACATGTCAAAAAAACATGCATTGCCCGCAAGTCTGACCGAGCTTTTCTGCAGCCACTACCTGTTATCTCCACTCCATTCCGCAGGATTGCCATGGATATTGTGGGCCCGTTGGTGAAAAGCAGTGGTGGACATCAGTACATATTGGTGGTGTGTGACTATGCTACTCGTTTCCCAGAGGCTTTTCCCCTGCGCACGATCACCGCTCCTGCTGTGCTGCGTGCATTGGTGCAACTGTTCTCCAGAGTGGGAATACCTGATGAGATCCTGACGGATCAGGGAACAAACTTCACCTCCAGGTTGATGCAGCTCTTCCAAAAGCAGCTGGGCATCTCAGCAATCAAAACTACGCCATACCACCCACAGACTGATGGTCTGGTTGAAAGGTTCAACCAGACATTGAAGAATATGCTGCGGAAGTTCGTGGATGATACTGGCAAGGACTGGGACCGTTGGCTGCCATTCCTGCTCTTCGCCTATCGTGAAGTTCCCCAGGCATCAACTGGTTTCTCCCCATTCGAGCTGCTTTATGGCTGGGAGGTACAAGGACCCTTGGATCTGCTCCGCAAAGGCTGGGAGACACCTTCCACCTCGCAAGACGACAGAGGGGTGGTGTAGTTTGTGCTGGAGATGAGGGATCGGCTGGCAAGGTACCAGGAGGAGGCAGAGGTTAACCTGCGGGAGGCCCAGAAAAGCCAAAAGACCTGGTATGACCAACAGGCCCGGCGCCGTGAGTTCCAGCCTGGCCAAAAGGTTTTGCTGCTTCTCCCTTCATCCAACAGCAAGCTCCTAGCAAAATGGCAAGGGCCGTACCTCATCACCCGAAAAATGGGTCCGGTCACTTACGAGGTCCATCACCCAGACAAGAAGAAACCCAAGCAGACCTACCATGTGAATCTCTTGAAAGAGTGGAAGGACCGGTTGATCCAGGTACCAGGGGAGGTTCTGATGGCAAGGAAGGTCGACAGTGAAGAAGAGGTGGAGATGGGACTGGAGACCCTTACTACACCAGCTGCTCCTGTGTTGGCACATCTTGAACCAGGACAAGTTGCACGGCTCCTACAGGTCTTCAAGATGACGCCGTCCTTATTTGCTGCCAGCCCAGGGAAGACAACGCTAGTGGAGCATGTCATTCGCCTCAAAGATGGACGACCAATTCGTCAACGTCCCTACCGTATTCCGCAGCAGCTGGTGGGAAGACTGCAGCAGGAGGTGGAGGAGATGTTGAAACTTGGAGTGATTGAACCATCCAACTCAGAGTGGTGTAGTCCGGTGGTCATCGTCTTCAAGAAGGATGGCTCCCTCCGAATATGCATTGATTTCAGGAAGATCAATGCCATCTCAGAGTTTGACGCCTATCCCATGCCAAGAATCGAGGACTTGCTGGAGAAGATCGGAGCTGCAAAGTACATCACCACCCTTGATCTCTGCAAGGGATATTGGCAGGTGCCACTGGAGGAGACAAGCAGACCCTACACGGCGTTCCGAACCCCAGCTGGACTCTACCAGTTTACAGTGATGCCATTTGGACTACACGGAGCACCAGCCACCTTCCAGAGACTGATGAACAGAGTACTCCAGGGTTGTGACAACTGCAGCGCTGCATACCTGGATGATGTGGTGATCTTCAGCAACACCTGGGTAGAGCATGTCCAACATCTATCACTTGTTCTGGGAAGGATCCAGAAGGCTGGGCTGACACTCAACCTTTCCAAGTGTGAGTGGGCGCGAGAGGAGACACGGTACCTTGGTTACCAGTTGGGACGAGGGGAGGTACGGCCACAAGTGGATAAGGTGGAAGCTATCCAGAACTGCCCTCGACCACGGACCAAGAAGGAGGTACGGTCCTTCCTGGGATTGATTGGGTGGTACAGGCGATTCGTGCCACAGTTCGCGACCATTGCAGCCCCACTCACAGCTTTGACCCGCAACGAACACAGGAACCCAGTAACTTGGTCAGATGACTGTGAAACAGCCTTCAGCACCTTGAAAAAACACCTGTGTTCTTCTCCCGTCCTCAAGAGTCCAGACTTCAACAAAAGATTTCTGGTACAGGTGGACGCATCGGCAGTCGGCCTTGGAGCAGTCCTGGCCCAAGGGGACCCTGGGGACGAACACCCGATTTTGTACCTCAGCCGCAAGATGCAGCCACGTGAGACCAGGTATTCCACTGTGGAAAAAGAGGGCCTGGCCATCAAGTGGGCACTGGATAGCCTACGTTACTACTTGCTTGGACGAGAGTTTGACCTGGAAACTGACCATCGGGCTCTCACCTGGATAAACACCATGAAGGATCACAACAGCCACCTGACTCGATGGTACCTCTCACTGCAGCCCTTCAAGTTCTCCATCCGACATCGATCCGGCAAGGCCAATGTGGTGGCAGATTACCTTTCCAGGTTGCCGCACATCGCCAACCTCCGGGAGGAGGGGGATGATGTGACGGAGTAGCCGTCACTGACTGTGGGCAGCGCACACACATCACCTCAGGCCACACACACCAACATTTCTCCGCTGCGCCGCAGGCACACACACACACACACGCCAAACATTTCTCCGCTCCCTTCCTGATTCACTCCGTAGTTAAACACATCGCGACATATCCCTCTCCCCTAAACTGTTTATCAGTAGTGCGACCAAAGGTACACACTTGATTGTTCTGCTGTTTCCTATACGCATATATTTACACAAACATTATTCTCACTCACCAGTTGCTGAAACGCTGCCTGTCCATCCTGTCATGTCCCATTCATGGGATTGACGAGCAAACAGGGCTGTAACAAATCCCCCCGTTATAAAGGGTGCCCTCGCGCGTTTTTGAGATCATGTGATCAGTTTAAATATGTTTATTATTTGAAATTGTGATTATGTTGCAAATTAACTTGTTTTGGTTGGGGGGGGAATGTTTAGACAGAGGTATATCATTTATATGTGGGATATGCCTGGGTTGAAGGGACTATGGATATCTTCTATGATGAAAGATGATGTTAATTGTTATTTTTCTGTGTAAAGAATACGCCCAGGGGAGGGGCTATTGGTTTAAAAGGGGGTCATCTTGGCCACCTGAGGGAGTCTGGTCTGGAAGTGTTGACAGAGAAGGTCACACTCAGACACTCAGGAAGGTAAAATATAGATTGTATTGTTGGATTGTTTTTGCCTATTCTGAAAGAAATCATGGAGTTATTGAGGAACTCGATTTTCCGTACTATTTGCTGTTTTGTACAGAGCTTATTTTCTATTTTTCACTTTTTGTAAATAGTAAGCAATGATTGCACTTTGGGAGGCCGGCATAATAAAAAGGGGATTAATACAACGTTTTCCGACCACGCCAGTGTTTTTCATGTTGCACGGAGTTTTGACATAGAATCCCGCGACACTCATCAAGAGGAAATATGACACTGTGTGATGAAAGCCACAAAGTCAAGGAAGTCACAGAGCCGAAACCCCTTCTGTCAACCAGAGACATCCGGATTGGAACGTGGAACGTTAGGACCATGTATGAGACCGGAAAGACCATGCAAGCAGCAGCAGAAATGAATAGATACAACCTAGACCTGTTGGGAATCAGTGAGACAAGATGGATTCAATCGGGACAACAAAGACTGATGACAGGAGAGCGGCTACTCTACTCGGGCCATGAAGAAGACAAAGCCCCGCACACAGAGGGAGTCGGTCTTCTTCTATCAAGAACAGCACAGAGAGCCCTGATTGGATGGGAAGCACATGGTCCAAGAATCATAACAGCTTCTTTTAGAACTAAGAAGCAGAAGATCAAGATGAATGTGATACAGTGTTACGCACCAACAAACGACAGCAACGATGAAAATAAGGATGACTTTTATAACAGACTGCAGAGCATCCTGGAACAGATAAAGGGAAAAGACATCAGTATTCTCATGGGGTACTTCAATGCAAAGATCGGAAGAGACAACACAGGCTACGAAGAAGTAATGGGCAAGCAGGGTTTGGGAGAGATGAGTAAGAATGGAGAGAGATTTGCAGACACCTGTGCCCTGAACAACCTAGTCATAGGTGGAAGCGTCTTTCAACACAAGAGGATTCATAAAGCAACCTGGATATCACCGGATGGCGTGACAGAGAACCAGATCGACCACTTCTGTATAACCAGGAAGTTCAGGAGATCACTTCAGGACCTACGGGTGAGGAGAGGAGCAGACATAGCATCAGATCACCACCTGCTAGTTGCCACTCTGAAGCTGAAACTGAAGAAGCACTGGATGGAAACAACAACAAAGAGACAGAAGTTCAACGTCCGCCTTTTGGAAGAGACACAGAAAAGGGAGGAGTACACGCTGACTCTGAAGAACAGATTCCAGGTATTGCAAGATCTGGGCATGGAAGAAGACATGCAAGACCAATGGGAAAAGATAAGAGAGGCCGTCACAACAACATGTCAGGAAGTAATCGGACTAAAGAAGTGCCAGCAGAAAGAGTGGATATCAGCAGAAACTCTACACAAGATAGAAGAGAGAAGACAGAAGAAGGCAGAGATTAACAACTGTCGTACAAGAACAACCAAGGCAAAAGCCCAACAAGAATACACAGAGGTCAACAGAAAGGTAAAGAAAAGTGCGAAGAAGGACAAGAGAAATTACATCGACGGCCTGGCTAAAGAAGCAGAAGAGGCGGCAGCAAAGGGAAACATGAAAGAGCTGTACGACACCACCAAGAAGCTGTCCAGCAAGACCAGACAGACAGATCGACCAGTGAAAGACAAGGAAGGGAAGACGATCACAGAACTAGAGCAACAACAGGAGAGATGGGCAGAACACTTTGAAGAACTTCTGAACAGACCTACACCACCTAACCCTCCAGACATTCAACCTGCGGAGACGGATTTGCCCATCAACTGCGGAAAACCCACCAAGCTGGAAATTAAAAAGGCCATCACACAATTGAGGAACAACAAGGCAGCAGGACCAGACAACATTCCGGCAGAGGCGCTGAAGGCAGACATGGACACCTCCGTAGAGATGCTGCACCCACTGTTTCAGAAGATCTGGGAGAAGGAGGAAGTACCAACAGACTGGCAAGAGGGCTATCTGGTCAAGCTCTCCAAGAAAGGAGACCTGAGCAAATGCTCTAACTACAGAGGAATCATGCTTCTCTCAGTGCCAGGAAAGATATTCAACAGAATTCTCCTGGAACGAATAAAGAAAGCTGTGGACCCACTGCTAAGAGACCAGCAAGCAGGCTTTCGGCAGAATAGATCATGCGTGGACCAGATCGCAACTCTCCGCATCATAGTTGAACAGTCATTGGAATGGAATTCTCCGCTATACATCAACTTCATAGACTATGAGAAGGCATTTGACAGCATTGACAGAAGCATCCTCTGGAAACTACTTCGATACCATGGCATTCCAGAAGAAATGGTCAACATAATCAGGAACTCTTACGCAGGGATGACCTGCAGAGTTATCCATGGAGGACAGCTCACCAGAAGCTTCCAAGTGAAGACCGGCGTCAGGCAAGGCTGTCTACTGTCCCCTTTCCTCTTCCTCACGGTTATCGATTGGATAATGAAGACCACAACAGCACAGAGGAGAAACGGGATCCAGTGGACACTCACAACACAGCTAGACGACTTAGACTTTGCTGATGACCTGGCTTTGCTGTCTCACAGCCGACAACAGATGCAAGAAAAGACAACAATACTGGCAGACACATCATCACAAATAGGCCTCAACATCCATAAAGGAAAAAGTAAAGTCCTCAAGGTCAACACAACCAGTGAAGACTCAGTGACCTTGGAGGGAACAGCACTGGAAGAAGTAGAAGCCTTTACATACCTCGGTAGTGTCATCAATAAACAGGGCGGAACGGATGCAGATGTCAGAGCCAGAATCGGCAAGGCAAGGGCTTCATTCATACAACTAAAGAACATCTGGAGCTCCAAAGAAATCAGCCGGCGGACAAAGCTCAGACTCTTCAACTCCAACATTAAACCAATACTCCTCTATGGTTCAGAGACGTGGAGGACAACAAAGACCACAACAACAAAAGTACAAACATTCATAAACAACTGCCTGAGGCGCATCTTAAACATCCACTGGCCGGATACCATCAGTAACAATGATCTTTGGCAAAGAACAGGTCAAAAACCTGTTGAAGAAGAGATCAGGAGAAGGAGATGGGGATGGATTGGCCATACACTCCGGAAACCCGGTACCAGCATCACCAGGCAGGCCCTTAGATGGAACCCACAAGGCAAAAGAAGGAGAGGCCGGCCCAAGAACACCTGGCGCAGGGACCTTGACACGGACATCACACAGAGCGGGCTGACATGGAAACAACTGGAGAGGAAAGCCCAGGACAAAAGACTCTGGCGGACTGTGGTCAACGGCCTATGCTCCACAAAGGAGCGAAAGGCTTTGAATGAATGAATGTTCTCGCGAGATAAACATGGGTGTTGCCTCCCGTGAGGCTCGGTTGCCACTAGTACTCTCAAATGCAGCTCCGTATCTAAATGTGTCCTATATACTGTATACACTACCGTCAGCCTCTGATAACGAAAGAGAAAGTACTCAAAGGATGGGCAGTACATTTATTGCAATTATTTGTTCATTGTTTCAGTTTGATGTTCATCTGCAGCACTTAAAACATGTTCTATCTGCAGCTGGCAGGATCTGTTTCCTGCATTTCTACCAAAACTATTTTGTTATTGTCTTGTGAATCACATTTTTTACAGAAACAAAATATATACCCTGTACTTCAGAAATAAAACAAAATGTCATATTAATCCACTGTCATGGTGTCTTGTGTTATCTGCTCCACTGATTGTCCAGGAAAGTTTTGGGATGGCCCTCGGAAAGTCTAAATGTGGATAAGATTATATCCATGCCCTACTTCAGCTGCAACAAAAAGCAGACAAACCTCCTCTTCCCTGATCACATATTGATCATACTGCTCCACCCTCTGGAAAAATGTGGGAAATACAAGCAAACTATTTCTGAGAGCATGTCTGCACATGTCCATCCACGCCTCAAAGCTCCCGGGAAATGACTTATAACTGTAATTGTCCTCCCATATTATGTAATCCTACTGTATGGTTCTTACTATACGGGGATCACCAATTCAAAGCCCGAGCAACTGGTTGTACAAGTTGACCTGAAATTCTGCTGTGGATATATTTACACTAGTACATCTATGTACACAGTTTTCTTAAGTCACAAAACAAGTATGCTGTGTAAAGTAAACATGGAAAATGACCAACAGACTCAGCAGAGTCCATGACCTCTCTCTTACAACAAGAGAGCCAGCACGATTAGCTAGCTGACCAAGTGGCTGCTTCTTAGCTACAAGTTAACTCCAATCGACATGTTTATCGAGTTTAAATGTTGTTAAATATACCTGTGCATTAAGTAAACTCACTAGTTGAACCCCTGTTTTCCTGTTATCCTGCAAACGTGTTGTTAGCCTCTAACTGTCAGCTAGCAGGTAGCATCTAGACACAACACAAACAAGTTGTAAAGCTCAGCAGCCCACACATTGAGCTTTGTTACCATGTCATGCTTTAAGGTGAATTACACAGCTTGTCGGTCACGAAAAATGTGTTTTGCATTAGTTCAAACCTGATTACAGCTTGCTAACACCAAGCTAACATGGCTAATGAGCTAGCACGATTAGGTAGCTGACCAAGTGGCTGCTTCTTAGCTACAAGTTAACTCCAATCGACATGTGTGTCGAGTTTAAATGTTGTTAAATAGATCTGTGCATTAAGTAAACTCACTAGTTTTCCTTTTATCCCCACAAACGTGTTGTTATCTTCTCTTAATGTCAGCTAACTGTTAGCCAGCAGGTAGCATCTTTAGAGACAATACAAACAAGTTTCAAAGCTTGGCAGCCCACACATTGAGCTTTGTTACCATGTCATGCTTTTAAGGTGAATTAGACAGCTTGTCAGCCACGAAAAATGTGTTTTGCATTAGTTCAAACCTGATTACAGCTTGCTAACATGGCTAATAAGCCTTCCACTACCATTTCAAGAAGCCTGATGAGCTTGCTGACTCTTTTTTAGCTACAGGTTTACTCCAATTGACATGTTTGCAACTTGTTAAATATACCTGTGCATTAAGTAAACTCACTAGTAGAAACCCTGTTTTCCTGTTATCTCTGCATAACGTGTTGTTAGCCTCTAACTGTCAGCCAGCATCTAGAGACAATACAAACAAGTTTTGAGCTTTGTTACCATGGCAGCTTTAAGGTGAATTAGACAGCTTGTCAGCCACGAAAAAATGTGTTTTGCATTAGTTCAAACATGATTAAACCTTACAGCTTGCTCACCTGTAGCTAATAAGCCTTCCACTACCACTTTAAGAAGCATGATCATCTAGCTGACACAAGTGGCTGCTTGTAAGCTACAAGTTAACTCCAATCCAAATGTTTGTCGAGTTTAAATGTTAAATATATCTGTGCATTAAGTAAACTCACTAGTTGAACCCCTGTTTTCCTGTTATCACTGCAAACGTGTTGTTATCTTCTCCAAACTATTAGCCAGCAGGTAGCATCTTTAGAGACAATACAAACAAGTTTTAAAGCTTGGCAGCCAACACATTGAGCCACCTTTCACAAAAGCAACCACTGATGTTAACTTGATGAACACTTCTTCAATGGTTGATGCTGAAATATCCAGACTTTGCAGTAAAAGTTCAGATGATGATCATCAAGTGACACCGGTTGCGGTTGTCGGCAGAAAGAGTCAACCAGCTGTTAACATGTGATGACTGGTTTGCTTATTATCCTCTCAAACTGTTACCAGTAACTCTTAAAGTTTACTTACTTTAGTTTTTAAACTTTAAACATGCACTATCTGCAAACATCTTGCACTCTAACCACTGGTGCACTTTACACTTACTTTACAATATACATCCTATATACCACTTTATAGACTGCACATATGCACATATTACATTTATTTATTGCACATACTACATTGATTTATTGACGGACTGCACACACTATGTTCACCCATTCACTCTGTATCTTTTATATCTCTATTATTGTTTTTATAATTTTTGTATACCTTTTACCTCTCCTGTGTTTCACTCTGTTTGCTGATGTTGCTGCTTTGACACCTGAATTAAGGTTCATCTTATCTTATCTTATCATATATGTTCAGTTCTTCATAAGCTCTGAGGAGACACTTTGCATGTTGTCCTTTCATTAGTCTTAAAGCACTGAGATGATTGTCCACAAGGTTTGCTGATGTTGCTGCTTTGACACCTGAATTTCCCTCCGGGGATTAATAAAGGTTCATCTTATCTTATCTTAAATAAGCTCAACATACTCCTCACCAGTAACCCTGATTTAAGTTATTGACCCTGTGTTAGCAAAGCTAATGCTCGCCTTAGTCCACATGTGTGTCATCATAGCCCTAGGCAACCAGGTAATACTGTGTATAAGCTGTTTTTGTGGAAGTAATAAATGAATCAAGACTTGTGACTTACAGAATTGTTTTTTGCTCTTCTCCACTAGATACACTGTTGACGTGCAAAACGGAACCTTTGGTGAGTACTTTTGTAATGTTGCTTTGAATACCCCTGAGTAATTCATTAAGTAGCTTTTTTTTTTATATAAAAAGGTTCCGGCATGACGGCGGCAGACAGCGGCAGCAGCGAAGGTGAGAAACGGGCGCGCATCAAGCGCAGCAAAAACTCAAAACAGCCAAAGCCCAAGAAGCTCAAAAGTTCGACTGCTCAAAGCGAGACAGACTCTGAGGCGCGCCATACGGAGGTACGAACCGGCAGAGAGGAGCTGACGGAGCACGGGGGCTCCACCCCGAGCATGCAGGACCTGGAGAAGATGCAGCCGGACGAGTCCATGAGGGAAGCAGAGATGAGCTCCAGTGAGGGTGAGACCTGGATCGCAGACGAAGACATTATGGTGGAGTCAGGTATGCTCAAATTTATTTGGCTGCATCTAATAAGCAATTTTCAATTCCAAACTAACTTGTTTTTTGGCCAATTCTTAATTTGACTTTTTTTTACCAGCTCTAATATCCGATAACTTTTTTCTCTTTAGGGGACGATTCATGGGACTTGATCACCTGTTACTGCGGGAAGCCATTCGCGGGACGGCCGATGATCGAATGCAACCAGTGCGGCATATGGGTGCACTTGTCGTGTGCAAAGATCAAGAAGTCCAACGTTCCAGACATCTTTTACTGCCACAAGTGCAGGGACGTGCGGCGGTCTGGAAACAAAAAAGACCCCTAGACACAAAGAGGACGGGAGGGACGAGGAGCACCCACCCTGTTTTTGCTGTCCTCTTTCTTGACACTTGTTTTCTTTGATGCCTACAGCCAAAACAGCCTAAAATTATCACCTGGATGGCAACTGTATTGTCAGTTTGTAGGATTTCTTTTTGACAATCACAACCATTCTTATTTATCCCTCACGGTTTCTTCTTTTTTTTGTTTTCTTTTTTTTTTTGTTCCTTACTTCTTTTTTCTTTGGCTACTGTGAAGAACTGGACAGAAGGCGACAGAGACAGCGGAGAATCATTTATTTGTTACTAATTAATTCCTTCATTAATTGGCTTTATTGTTGTATACTGTGCTGGTTGATGCCCACATGAACTTCCACACATATTCTCATATCCACTGTAGGCGCATTTTGACCCTTTTTTTTTCTTGAGGATATCGACAAATCAGAGGAAAATTTCCTTTAGTGTCTCAAGGAGTAGCATTTTCAGTTTGATATCCATTCCCTCTCAAATCAATGCAAGTTTACAAATTGACAAAATTAATAAGAGATGGAAAAAGTCACCCCTGTTTGTTTAGAAGTATGTCATAATGCTAGATGGGCAGCTCATTTTATTTTTCGATCGTATTTTTTGGCAATTTTTGAGTTTGCATTTTTTTGTTTAGATCGTCAGAGATCTCACTCCTCTAGAATAAGTGGTCTTTAAACTAATTGAATATGTCAACATTTAGCATTTTTGAATCTGCAATTGTGTCTAAATTACTACATTTCAAATTGCACACAGACAATTTTTTCAGCAGTGCACTTTTAAAATCTAAAACACCAAATACCATCCCACCAACGTGCTTCTGGGTGGTATTTGGGATATGATGACCTCCGGCTGATTTAACTCTGTACTTGGCATGTAGCTGTGTACATTCATGATTAAGCGCTTAATGTTTCTCCCTGTCTGGCTTGTTAATCAATGCCAACCATTTACCATGAACAACATTTACATTGAAAGCTGTTTAAATTTTGATGTTTTTGTTCCATGTGTGGTTTTAGTTTTTCATGTTAAACTCATCTGATATGAGGGCGTAACGTTGCTGTAAGACGAATGGTTCAGCAGTGCTTGACAATATCAAAGTGGCTCTGAGGCTGAATGGTTGTAAAATATTTGTTTTCATGTAATTTGTTTATTTCTTAGCTTTCTGAGAAGCGGGATTAGGGATGCGCCCGCATTCAGAGAATGGACATAAAGATTGTCTCACATCGAGAACAAAGTTGTAGTGTACAGAAAATAAGTTGGCGCCGCAGTAGGCTGCGGCGTTTTGTTTATGTTGTTTGGTTTTTACCATGTGCTTTTTCTTTTCGTTTGGTTGGTGGGAGAGTCTTGGTAAGTCTCCAGTAGCAGTTGCACTCTCTCTACAACTTCAATTCTGTGTACATATCCTGTTCTTTGACAACTGTACATATGTGAAAGTGAAGAGAGAAAATACCCAAGCAAAATCTATATTTTCTGCAGTCTGATATTGTTTTCTTTAATTGTAGCTTGAAAAATAAAAAAGTCTTTGGGAACATAATGGTGGTATTTGGAATCCTTTTTATTGACAGAAACACCAAAAAAGACATTTGAAACCGTTATTTTGTCATATTTAATTACATGTTTGCACACAGGAGTGTTTGTCATGTTTGCATCTTCCACCACTAGAGGGAGTCGGTCGACAGGCATCTCACTTGTTGGTATGGCAGCGAGTTAATTAATAAGGAATAAATATGGAATATATGGTACAAAGTTCCCACATGGATTGGCTCTTTATTCCTCGTGTTCTTCCCAGTAGATGTCAGGTTCATCCTGGAACACAGACGTACAAAAGTTCAGTTTTTCATGCAATTCAAAAATTGTGTTTATGCAAATGATGGGGAAGGAAATAAACATCCAAGTTTCCTGTAGAAATCGTAACATTTAACCGCTGATATAGATTGATAGTGCTCATTAAAACTGCACCTTACTTGTACAAATACTTTATATGTATGAGCACTGTGTTCATTTCTCTCAGTAGTACTACTACAGTAATGTAGTAGCTTTATCAACAGTTTTCCCACAGTGTTTTTCTCACCTTTCGGTTTCGGAGACTGGACATCTGAAAGCTGCCGATGGAGTCCAGAGGAGCAACTTTCCTCCTGCAGACACAGCAGTCTAAATCACTTCATTTCTTTTCATTTTATAATATACATTCACTCGGTATCACATGTTCCAAAAACAACATTAAACTTGACACTTATTTTATTTAAAAAAAGTAAAATCCAGCCAAAACGTCTTAAAGTTAGATAGTTATGTTTATCAAATCAATGAAGAATGAAGAAATGTCTTCACATTTGTCACTATGAATAAAATATTTCTGATTCTGTCACATTAATTTAGATGATTGTCGACATAAAACAAGTGAAATCGCTTATTTTATGTAAGTTGTGTACATTTCTTATTACCCTGGTTTGTTCATTAGACACTGCAACTAACAATTATTTTCATTGTCGATTAATCTGTTGATTATTTTCTTGATTAATCGATTAGTTGTTTGGTCTATAAAATGTCAGAAAATTAGTGAAAAAATGTTGATCAGTGTTTCCCAAAGCCCAAGTTGACGTTCTCAAATGTCTTTTTTTGTCCACGACTCAAAGATATTCAGTTTACTGTCATAGAGGAGTAAAGAAACCAGAAAATATTCACATTTAAGAAGCTGGAATCAGAGAATTTTAACTTTTATTTCTTAAAAAATGCCTCAAAACAATTATAAAACTAGTTGGGGATTAATTTAATAGTTGACAACTAATCGATTAATACGTTAATCATTGCAGCTCTATAGACACAAGTCACATTTTGTAAAGCTTTATTTCTGCATTCATTTCATTATGTGTGCCTACAAAAGTACTTCACACTAGTTTAAAGCCATTCAAACTATGATGGATGGTTTCTCCTCACCTCTTTTCATTGGCTTTACGCTGGTATTGGTTCTGGTTCTGGCTCTGGCGTTGGAGAGAAAGATGATCTGTTGGGGCGAGGAAAGTCTCTGAATGACGGGGACGGCTGTCCAGGTCCCTGTCCATCTCCCCAGCGTCCCCCACAGAGAGGTCTCCCTGGTCTGTGCGATCAGGCAGGTGGGCGAAGAGCTCTTGATCCAACCAACTGAGCTCCTGAGGACAACAATCAGATTATAAAAAGACTTGCGGAGGATTAAATGCTTGCAGGTGTTTGATTGTCCAAGAGGGGACAAAAATGTTGCATGAAAAAGGCTTACCCTTTTGTTTCTGAATCTGCTTGGCAATAAAGCAGAATACGTCTCCTCTGGCAACATGTAAAGAGCCAGGAAAGGTAGCACACACCTGGAGCAAAGCATCTGAACACAGTTACATAGTCAGTAACATTAAACACACAAGCAACTGAATTTTTAAAAGAAACAACATGTTCACCTTAATTCTTGTGTTTTCTTTATGGAGTTCTGTCCTCAAAGCTGATGATGGTTGCCAGCTCTGCGTCTTCTGAGCTGCTGACCAGCGTGGAGGGTATTTGTAGGCATGGATCTAGGGTGGGTTTATATTATGGGACTGGCATCAGAGGCTGTTTAGGCTAAGTGAGTGTGTATGTGACTTCAGACATGCCAATTACATCTGCCGCCTTGCCGCCCGGCATTGTCATCATTAGTGTCAAACCTCTAAAGCCACTCTTAGGACATTTTAAGTGCTGACAACATGCCTTGATACACACATATACACACATTTCCCAGTTTCCTTGCAGCCGTTATGAGGGAAGATGGGAACGAGATAAGGTCATTGTTGAGGATGTTGTAGCTGGCTGTTTACAGGCTTGCCTTGCATTACCCTCAGGCCGGTTTCAACTGGTTTGCTATAGTTTTTTTACCACATGTCTTTGATATATCCTCTCATATGAGTTATAGACTCAGAATAACAAACAAAAATGACATAACAAAATACAATTCCACTAAAAAAAATATACACAGTGATATTTAATCATTGCCCAAATCTGTCATTTGGATTTGGCAACAAGTTTGTTGCATTTTGTTTTTAAATGTTCCCCTTCTCCCCTATAAAGGAAAAATTAAATGAACTCATCCTTTGGACTAAATTATCACTGGAACAGTTACTCTGTAACCTTGAAGAAATTATTTTTGGATGAACGAATTAATCTAAAAAAATGTCCAAAATAATGACTGCCATCCAAAAATATTAGAGCTGAAAGTGACATATTTAAACAGGTCTACTTAATAACCATTGGTGGACTCAGGGGAGGGGGGAAAGGGGGTTGAGGGGCGACACAATAAAGTGCCCTCTAGGGTGCCCTTCCAGTGGAGAAAATGTGATAAAGTGCCTTCTAGGATGCCGTTAAATGAAGAAAACATGATAAAGTGACCTCTAGGGTGCCCTTTCAATAGAGAAAACGTTATAAAGTGCCCTTCCAGTAGAGGAAACATGATGAAGTACCTTTTAGGGTGCCGTTTCCAATGGAGAAAACATGATAAAGTGCCCTCTAGAGTGCCCCTCCAGTGGAAAAAGCTCTAGATTGTCCTTAAAATTGAGAAAACATGATGCCGTGCCATATAAGCTACCCTACATGCTAGAAAACGTTCTGAGCGCTGGTCCACCACCACCTGAACCCTTTTTATTTTTTTTGCCCCTGCTCCTCAGACAGCCTGAGTCCACCACTGTTAACAACAATCATAAAAGACATGAAACTAAGGAAAGTAAGCAACTATTTAGCATTTACACTTAATGAATATATAAATGATAAACAGCTAATTCACAGTCAAAACTGAAGAGATGAGTTCATCCAATTCTCATATGTGCATTAATTCAGTATGTTTGGGGGTTTAAAGAGAAGCACAGAGACAGAGAGATCAGAGATAGTATGAGGACACAGTGTGTGTGGTAATCTGGACAACTTGATCACTCTGCTTCGCCCGACTTCACCGGCGGATTGCCAGCCAATCCAGACCACACACCACCCTCCACCCTCCAGCCGCCTGCCTGCCTGCTGCCTCTGTCTCCAGAAAACAAAACAGAGAGGAGACAGTGTAGCAGGGATGGATGGATGGATGGAGAGATTGTCAGAGGATGGGGTGGGGGGGCTCCGCTCTGAGAGTGTATGAGCATTCAGACACGTTTTCATTTTTCCTCTTTTCCCGCCCTGCCCTAATTATTTCTATTCTGGGACACTCAGGCCCACCAAACATAGAGCTAGTGCTGATAGATCAGGCGTGTATAAATAAACCAAGGCAAGGCTGGCAGCATGTCAGCAGGGGCAGAGGCCAGATAGGCTGCACTGATTACCTCCATTATCAGGGACAGGCCTCATTAGAAGCCTCTGGCTGGGTGTGTGTGACTGTGTGTTGTATTAGTGAAATACACGACTGAAGATGCAAACTGAAGGAGAAGCCTTCAAAACGGGAACATTTTGTTGGCCCTTACTTCTGTGAGAGGTTAGGATTAGGATGTGGATTAGGTAAAGTAAAGGTTAAAATTCAGTTAATTGGATGCCAGGACAATTTAGCACAAGTTTAATCAAATAAATTTCAGGTGTCTCATTAAAATATTCTAAGTTATATACAGTATTTGATTGAACTCAAATGTGTTCTATATGTACATAAACAGCACTATTTTTAACATTGAACTTAGTGAAATAAAGATATGTAATCAGCATAATTTAAAATATTCTTGACTATAGTTGAAGGGAACGTTTCGGGAAATATACTTATTCGCTTTCTTGCCGAGAGTTAGATGAGAAGATTGAAACCACGTTAATGTTTGTAGGATGAATATGAAGCTACATCCAGCATTTCGTGTACAAACATTAGTGATATTGATTTTTTTTCATCTAACTCTCAGCAAGAAAGGGAATTAGCAGTGTCAAACTATTCCTCAAACTGCACTTGAATACACTTTCTAAGTTATAATATATCTTTTTTTGTACTTAGTAGGCTACACACTAGGGATACCGAACCATAAAAAAAAGGAACCATTCAATGACGTAAAAACCGAACCGTGGGCTTGTTGAACTGTTGCACCACTAGTATACACATACTTGAAATATAACTACAGTTCATGTATACACAAAGTATATGGATAGCCATTAGTACAATAAATAGTACTTAAACACAAGGTAAAGGTGTCTCAAAAGTTAGTTAAGAGAGTTAAGAGTAGTCAAGAAATATACATTACGTACAAAATTAGGTTTAAAATAGTGCATTAATCAGGAGTAATCATGAAAGTATACTATAATAAGGTGCAATAAATTATTCGTTTTTAAACTTTTCAGATTGCTTGTTGTATGATGAAGGTGAAAGTTTGTTTGGGGTTACTACTTTCAGTTACAGTCAAGGTTTAAAAATAAATATATTCACTGAAGGTCCTCAAGAAGAGTATAGTAGGCTAATATGAAAGTTCATCCACCTATTTCTGTCTGTGTGCATGTACACTAATTTATGGCTTAATGTGTTCTCTACGTGTGTGTGTGTGTGTGTGTGTGTGTGTGTGTGTGTGTTGAATCTCATACCCCGCCCCGGTCCAGCGCCCTATAAGTACCAGGCATTGCAGCGGGTGCCAAATATAGACTCGACAAAGACTGCTCCCTGCACAAATGTGACCAACCTTAGAAATGAAAGACATGGAAAAACAATGAAAATGATAAATAAACAAAACATTTGTCAGATTGTCAATTTGTCCAGAAGTTGAATGTCAATTCAGCCATTTGTGTTTTTGTGTCGTTCACAAAAACACTGACTGACAGACACATGAACTGAACAAAAGAGATCACATAAGGTCGTTGTCAGTGTGATAAATTGGGAAATGGATGGCATGACATTTTGACTCGCCACAGCAGGAAAAGCACAGGTGTAACTAATAGCATTAACGACGTGAGCGTGCTCAAAGTTGTGCAACTGAAAAGCCTAAATAAAATGCATTCATCGTTAATGTTATTAGTTACACCTGTTCAATACTGAAAATGTTACTCAGGTAATAAGTACAAAAGTATATTACAAACTTACAACACCAAACTGCTCATAAAATAAGCAAGAGTTAAAGTCAATTTTAAGCATGTATATTTTTTTATACAGGAACAGGACTTTTATTATTAAGTAAAAGTATACTGTATGTGAATATTTAAAGGTCCCATATTGTAAAAAGTAAGATTTTCATGTCTTTTATATTATGAAGAAGGTTTAAGGGTTTTATAAATACTGTGAAAGTATCGAAGCGCTCAATATACTGAAAAATACACACAGCCCATATTCAGAAATTGTGCGTTTGAAACAAGCCGTTAGGATTTCTGTCCATTTGTGATGTCACAAATATACAATATTTAGACCATTACACGGTTTTAAACGTAAACATTCTAAATGTGTCCCAGTGTATATCCTGTTGTATGTGAATAACATCAGCTGACAGGAAATAAACATGGACCCAAACTGTTGCCTAGCAACGCAATTCCGTTGAAATGCACTAAAACGGAGCGTTTCAGACAGAGGGTGAATACAGGTATATTCAGGCAGACCAGTATGAGGAAAATAAAGTTTTTTTTTTAACATTACAGCATGTAAACATGTTCTAGTAGAAACACAAAGTACAAGTATGAACCTGAAAATGAGCATGATATGGGACCTTTAACAAGTCTAGTATGTCCTCTGGGAGAAGGTGCACCAGTTGACAACCACAAAACAAAATAGCGAATAGCTATTTTTTAGATTTAGATTTATCTTTAAATAAATGGCCACTAGGGGGCAGAAGAACTCCAGACATCCAGCAGACATCCAGCAACATTATCATTTATTTGGAGTCTTGTTTCAGGACACCTGACACATGTAAGTCCAATATTGAGTGTCTTTCTGGCCTACACATGTCTAGCTAGGTCTTTTGGGAATTTCTTTGGGTTAAGGGTTAAATGTGGAGTACTACTTTAAATGTGATCTAAAGGTGCTAAAAAGCTCCAGTTAACCTAGGTGATAAGCTTAGCTAGGCTAATGTTAGCTGACTTCACCTGTTGGTGTTAATATAAACATATTAGTCAGTGTAGCTTCAATTTCATCCTAATTTTGATCTAGTTATATAATGCACTTTAGATTACAGTATAGGTTAGTTTATTCAGGTTTAATGCTGTTTAGTTCAAAATGTAGAAAGGAAACGGTTAGCTAAATTCACTTTAAAGGGACTGTTTGTAAGAATCAGAAATGCTTGTTAACAGCGACACCTGTGGCCGTTAAGTCAACGAAGGTCAGCGTCAGGTTCGCGCTTGTCTTCGCTCTACATAGACATGAACGAGCATCGCTCAAAACAGTGAGGCGACACACGTCAGCTAAAACCACAATATCACTCTATATTTCACCTGCTTGGCAGTAATGTTATCTGACCAGACGAAGGTCTCTCCATGAATCACTGCTGATCCTAGTGTTGGCTTTTTTCCTGCTTCAGCCTCCCGACCGCGGCCGGAGGGAACAGGGGAGACACCGGAGTTTTGAGAACTCTCTCTTAAAGAAATAACCTGTGATTGGTCAAAGTCTGCCGTCACAGGCTAGATTTTATAAAGTCTGAAAACAGAGCCACGAGGAGGTGCAGAGGTCTAGTTATCTCTCAGAACACTTGAAATTACAATATGCTGAAGGTTATTATGGGATTTTTGCCCAATGATGCCAAAAATATACTGCCTACTGCCCCTTTAATTGACAGTATGTGCAAGTGCAATGTGCAATGAAAAATTATATTATTATATATTTGCACTAAATTTATTATTACTCTCGTATTTTTGTATTATTATTGTTGTTTTTGTTATGTATGTTTTTTTTTTTTTTTAACTCTATTCTTTCTTTGTATCATTATTATTATTATTATTATTATTATTATTTCTTTTCTTAACTTTATTTCAATTTTGAATGTTGAAGTTGTTTTTTTCTGGTGTACTTAATGAGTTTGTCTACAACCTCATCTACTTAAAAAATGGTTTAGAAACTATTGTAATTACGAACTGTAAATTGCATACATGAAAACAACCTTAAAAAAAGGGAAAAAATAAAGTATAAAAAAAATATAAAATGAATTGCCAGTATGTGCATGTCATTACTGGTGTGTTGTCGCCCTCTAGTGGTTGTTGCATCGTGTTTAACAGACCAACCCCCTCCCTCCTCTGCTGGATAACAACATGTTGCCATCTCCATGATGTAAATCCTCCTATGTGACAGCCAACTAGAGCTAGGACAAATAGAAACCTTGTAAAAAAGGTATATAAAACATAGTTTCCAGTTCCAACTAGATGGTAATTGGTGTGTTTAGTTTGTGCTTAATATAGGTCATATGAGGAGAATATCTGAGTAGAAAGGGGAGGAGAATATCTGAGATTTGGATGGGAGGGAGGAGTAACAGAGACAGCTCAGCGACGAGGAACAGGGAAGAAAACATTGAAAAGTGCCTCCTTGGCTCGGTGCTTGTGGCTTTTTTTCCACGTTAAATTAATTGGTTTTTATCATCATTTTTTTCTAGCTGTGACCAGCTGCTTGAAAGGTGAGATTTCTGCTTCATTTACATGTTTTTGTACTTGTTAATGTGTCATGGATTAGATGGTGTTATCAGGCTTTTACCAGACACAGTGTGTGTGTGAGGCATAGAGATGATAACCAGAGAGGAGGGGCCATGCTGGGGAAAATATAAACAGTGTTTTTATAAACAATGTACTCCTGATGACTTTATAGGGGATTTGCATGTTTCAACTGGAAATTCAGCTTTATTTTGAAACTTCTAATAGTAATGGTAGCAAAATAAAAGCATGAAGAAGAGCAGAGGACCAAATGGAAAGTCCCTCTGCCTCTGCTGAATCATTTCACTCCCACATATAAATTCATGTGAGCTCTCAAACATGAAGAACAATTATTTCCTGCCCTTTTATTTTCCACAGAATGGACTTGTGGACTATGCTTTGTTATGTTGTAAACATATACTTAATAAACCATTGTGGTGTGGTGACAAATAAGCAATCCATGTCTGTTTGTGTGATCTCTCTCCCCTCTCTTCCAGTTTCCCATAGAGACCCTGGGAGTGGACCGGGAAGTGTGACCTTCCTTTTACTCCGTGCCCAGAAAAGTCTCATCCAGCTCCTCGCCATGTCTTCTCCTGGTAAGCAGCTTAAACGCAACAACTAGGAAAGTGGAATAAAAACTAGATTTCTTTCAGATTTCCATCTTTAGTTTGACTTTTAGACAGAAAAAGAGAAGAATTAAGGGCTTTGATGGGGAGCTTTTCAAGAATATATTTCGCTTCCTCATTGGCTTTTTCCATTATGTCATAATTAGCTGAAATGATTCAATCTTAAAGTTTTCATTAGATTCCTGTTCACTGAGCATCATTGTGGAGTGAAATGACACCCTGTCCAGCCCCCAGGTTCCTTCAACGTCCTTTAGAAATGTTATCCTCCCCAAGGTGGTGAAATCTAAAAGAAATTCCCAGCATATTTGTATGAAACTCAAGGTGAAAAAACCTCTTCTGATTTAGCCCGTTGGCACAGCGTACTCCTCCCTCCGGATGGAAAAAGGGCAGTTCAGGAGGTGAAAGGTACCGTTGTCAGTGTGTGTACACGAGTGCGGCCTTCCTGCGAACATGCTGGTTTAAAATCTGAGTTTTGTTTCCTGCAAGTAGAGAAAGGAATGTGGAAAGAGGTGGAGCAACAACAAGCCTCAAAGTTCACAGAACTCATTACTCACGTCCTCTGTTAGTCATCAGCGCGCTTGATAGAAAGTCTTTCTGACTTTAATCCACATTTGTTTTGAGATTTAACAACATCGGTTCAGCCTTAAAACTGTATGCCAGAATGCTCACAACCTTATGGAAGGAAGAGTCTCACTATGAAATGGTTCATTGTCCTCTAAAACTGTTTAGCTTGTCGTTGTAGGACTGTCCTGCCATGCAAAACAAAAACCAGTTTGGTCAGCTACCACACAAATCAGTCAGAAAGTGGCACACAGATCCTCTGTAACTCAACACTAATGGTATGTTGATGACACTATGACACATTTCCTAACAAGTGAACTCAATAACCAACAAGTGACATGTACAGGGGTGTGACAAACACAAGACAAAACACCCACCCACCCATAGGAAACAAGCCCACATCTACCGCACAGGCAGAAAACACATGCCTTCAGATTGCTTGTTTTGTTCAAACTACAGTTCATATCCCAAACCTTTTCAATTTACAATAACGTAAAACAGAAAAGCAGAAGCTTCTCACATGGAATGTTTGCTGGAAAAATGACTAATCGTTTCAGTATTACACTAGTTACAGATGAAGGTACAAATCACAGGATATGCACTAATACAAGATTAAACACTAAATATTAGACGTCCCATATTCTGCTCATTTCAGGTCCATACTTGTATTTTGTGTTTCTACTAGAACACGTTTACTGTCTGTCTAAATATGCCTGTAGTTACCCTCTGTCTGAAACGCTCCGATTTAGCACACACTGTAAAATGGCCTATATATTGTATATTTGTGACATCACAAAATTACGGAAATCCTGACAACTTAATTCAAATACACAGTTTCTGAATACGGGCTATTTCTCCATGGATTGAGCATTTAATTCCATACGTTCACAGTATTTATATAACACTTAAAGGGACTGTTTGTAACTTCTTACACGTATAAATCAATCCGTGTCGGTGTCCCATGCGCGCTCGCATTTGGCTACGCTGTTCAGACTCAGACTCCAACACAAACTACACGGAAGCATCAAAACTGCAAAGTTATATCTAGTGAAGCCCGTCTTGTAAAACAGTGTTGACCGCGGTCGGAGGACGCGGGGGAGACCGTAGCTTTGGTCTCCAGGGCCGGAGTCTCTGCTGTACTCTGCTCCTCTGCTCCTCTGCCTGCCTTCACTCAGCTCGCTACACCTCACGTGCAAGAGTTAGTCGCTCTGAGAATATCTAGTGAATGTACAGTGGACGTTTGTGCAGAAATAAATGCTGCAGCTCCTCCAGACCAACAGAGGTTTTCCGTGTCTTGTGAAGTGACGGAGCTCCGCAACGAGAAACGTTATCGTCTCCGACCGGGTGCCGGTGTCTTCCCTGTTTTCTCCGGCCGCGGTCGGGAGGCTGAAGCAGGAAAAGCCAACACTAGGATCAGCATTGATTCATGGAGAGACCTTCGTCTGGTCAGCTAACATTACTGCCAAGCAGGTGAAATATAGAGTGATATTGTGGCTTTAGCTGACGTGTGTCGCCTCACTGTATTGACGGATGCCCGCTCACATTCAGTAAGCTCGTGCACACGGGCGAGCGCGAGCAACAGGACACTGACTTTCGTTGACTTAACGCCCACAGGTGTCGCTGTTACAACCAATTTCTGATTCTTACAAACAGTCCCTTAAAACTTGCTTTATAATGAAAAAGACATCAAGTAAATCTAAAATGAGGGATGTTGATAACTCTGTCTAGGAGAAAGATTATTATTAGGGCTGCAACTAACGATTATTTTCATTATCGATTAATCTGCCAATTATTTTCTAGATTAACCCGTCAATCGTTTGGTCTATAAAATGTCAGAAAATAGTGAAACATGTCTATCCCAGTTTCTCAAAGTCAAAGATGATGTCTTTAAATGTCAGACCAAAACCCAAAGATATTCAGTTTAATATGATATAAAACAGAGAAAAGTATGAAATCTCCATATACTGTATGAGAGGCTGAAAAACGCATTTATCTGCCATCTTTGCTTAAAAAATTACTCTAACGATGAATCGATTATCCAAATAGTTGGCGATTTATTTTTAGTGACACAACATTGCAGACATCTCTAACTGAGTGAACACATGACGGTCAGCGTTCCACTTCATCACATCCTCTTGCACTTCTCTGTTGTGACCACTTCCTTTTAAATTGTCATTTAAATACTTCTCTCTGTGATCCACGTATTATTTGTGACTCTTTTAAACTGCGTGTGAAGGAGTAATTCAGTAATCTCTAATTGCTTTAGGGCACTTTCACAAGCCAAAATTTAGTCCATTTTAATCGAAACTCTGGTGCGGTTCATTTGGGCGGTTGTGAACAGTAATCGTACTCTGGTGCGGACCAAAACAACTGGACCGAGACCGCTTGCGAGAGGCGGTCCTCAGACCATTTCCAAGCAAACCTAAACACAGGCTGCTTGCGTGGGCATTTGTTGAGATGGACACAGGTAAACGACAGGTTAACATGAGAGGACTGACCTGGACTTCTGCAGAAGTCCGATGTTTGCTTGACATCTGGGCCGAAGAGAACACACAGAATATGCAAAATAAAGTCAGAATAAATGTCAGAATAGTAGGGGAATGTTTTATCTTTATTATGAAGACAGACTCAATAACTGATGCACTTCAAACAGACAAACACGCAGAAATGTATGTAATCATGTTTAAAGGAAGACTTCCCTTTTATGAGACGATATGAAGCACCCAGGGTGCAACTAAAACGGAAGTAAACTGCCGGTTGAAAACCTTACTGATTAGTCTAGTTTGCTCTGGTCAGATAAGTCTGCAGCTGTTGAACTCATGCCCAAATAAAGACTGTTATCTGGTAATCGTGCTGTTTAAAAAGCTATTTTTAAGCAAGTATTTACCATGAAAAAATGACAAAAACCACCAGTGCTATTACTGTATACCATAGTCCACTATTGGCTGTTAATTTACTCGCTTCTAAGTGCCTCCAATCTCCTCTGTGGCTCGGGTAATAAGTAGCTTATTGGCTCTGCTGTCCCAACAGGGAAAAGCAGGGTGATCAACAGTAAACGCACACACTCTCACACGCCCAGGAGCACAGAGCAGCTACTATCAGCCACAGACACACACACACACACACACACACAGATTGCGACATCCACCGTCGAGGGTGCAACGATGATCTGAAAGTTTGTCTCTGCATTATTGTATTTTTGATCTTATTGGAAGGTAAGAACTTGTATGTTTATTATATGGGTTTTTATATTCATGTTTCTTTTTTAAAGTTATTGCTTATTTTGAGTTATGTTTTATATATTATGTTTTTTAATGTTAAAATGAACCTCTATTGCTTCCTGTTTGAACGACATCTGGCTTTGTTCTGTGAAGTAACCCTGTGTGTGTAGCTATTATAATGAACAATGTTGTACAAATTCAGTGTGTGAATAAATTTGTACAAGTTTGAATAACATCATTGTCTTTTTTTCCCAGGTTACCCAGGCCCTTACCACCAGGCACCCTATCCCATGCCCCAGCCCGGCGGCCACAGCGTAGCACCTTATCCAGTCCCTCAGGGGGGTTACGGAGACCCCAGTCAAGCCCCTCCACCTGGCTTCAACATGAACTACAATCCTGGCCAAGCTCCTGTCATGTATCAGCCCAATGCGATCGGCCCAGGCCCAGTTCCAGCACCGGAGTATGACCCCCGGATCTCGGCGGCTCCGGCTGTGGTTCCCGTTGGGGTGCCGCCGGGGCTGGAATACCTCACACAGGTAGGATCGAGAAATCCCAGATCCACGTGTTTTCAAATTTTTCCTACAAGTCTTTATCTTGAACTAAGATGGATTATTCACGCACCACTCCTTCACTTCTGGAATTTGATCTCTCTCTGTCTCTGAGCTGGGCAGCTGGCGGATAATGACGACTCGATTAATAGAAATAAAAACGATAAGAAGCTACACTTGAGATCAGCTGAGGGTGTACAGTGTAGCAACCTTAATACATACTGTAACATCCTGTTGTTTAGCGGTCTAGATGGAACACTCTTTAGTTCCTCATTTGCCATCTTTCACATGAGTTTAAGGGGAAATAAAACGTCATACATAAAATGTAATAATTTACCATTTATGTACATGTACTGCGTAGTTTATTGTACTTCTCTAGAGCCGAATTGAAATCCATTACAGAGTACAAGGGTCAATTACATTGGATAGACCGTTAGTAATCTGTCTTTAGTTTGTGCACTTTTAAATCCAATGTTTTTCATTTAAAACAATGTAGTATGACCACAGTCATCAAAGCTTTTTTTAACTTGTAAAGATCACATTCAGCGTTGTTCTCTCTAAAAACAGTAGCTCAGTAGGTTTTCTTTGTGTACATACTACAAGAACAACATTTACTTTTGCATCAAAAAAGCAAATAAAAAAACCTTTGTGTACTCAAACAAAAAAAGGTACAGGGGAGTTTGCAGGTAACAAGACTCATCGTGGTTTTGTGATATTTCATAAGTTGCTTTGTATTGCAAACAAGTCAAATTGTCCCTTTGTGTTTGCAGCGTTTCCCCTTGTTTTAAGAGGAATTGTTAACTGTTAACTGTTCCTCTTTTGGTTTTAGATTGACCAGATCCTGATCCATCAAAAAGTTGAACTCCTGGAAGGTAAGGCACATTATGTTCATCCATTCATATGTTTTTGGTGCACTGTTGAACTTTAAACCTCTCACTATAAACCATAATGATAAAATGACACCTGTCCTTTGAACTCTTTGCTTATCTCCACTTTGTTATTTCCCCCCCTGTGTTCTTTCCTCCCGCCCAGCATTCATCGGGTTCGAGACTAACAACCAGTATGAGATAAAGAACAGTCTGGGCCAGAAGATCTACAAGGCTAAAGAGAAGAACGACTGCTGCACCAGGAACTGCTGCGGCTCGCTGCGCAGCTTCGACATGAAGATCAAGGACACCAGTGACAGGGAGGTCATCCGTCTCATACGGCCTTTCCGCTGCGTCTCCTGCTGGTGTCCCTGCTGCCTGCAAGAGGTCTGTATGTGTGTGTGTGTGTGTGTGTGTGTGTGTGTGTGCAGGTGTAGGTGTCAAGAGCAGTTTTTAATAGCATCCCTATCATATTGATTTACCACACCAAAACAAATATTGTACTAATTCAACAGTCCATTCAGCTCCAAATCGCCCTGAGTACTCACTCTGACAACGTGTCCCATTATTAATGTTGTTAATATTTAATCATTTCAGTCATCAGAGTTTCTGATGGAGAAGAATAAACTATTACTATTACAGTTGATTCATAGTTCAACAACAACAACCTTTGGAAATAACAGAGTCCCCCCCCTCCAAAAAAGGAAATAAAAACAGCCAAAGCAAAAGTCCTTATCCTTTAAAGAGACACTTCTTGGTTTTATTTGTCCAGATTTTGCGATTTCTTCTGCCACCTTGATACAATGTTTATTCGTGGTGCTCACAGCATTGAAAATGTCATTTTGAAAGATTCAGCTACAACGTGTCTTTCCAGACACGATGTCCTGGCTACTCTGGATAATCAGTTTTAACCAGGACTATTTTATACTGAACATAAAGTCCATATGAAAACTGTTGATGAGGTGTGTAGCGGCGTCATTGTGTCTGCAAAGAGACGTTGTTGTCGAGATGGATATCTCAATATCTGGGCGAAATGTAAATCTATTTGCATGTACCCATACATGTAAAACAGTAGGTGCGACATAACGTCATAACTAAAGGAATAACTGCCCGCCATCTAACCTGGGTATTGTTCACAAATGCCACCCATGGGCAGCAACTGGTTATCATCTGTTCAGCACCGAACTGCTTCACCAAAAGGACCAAAGAGACCAGGGAGGCTGACATCACTTTCCACACGTCAGTATAGAGTACATGAGAGATATATTTTTTTACTTATGGGTCAACTAAAACTACCAAAAGTAAGTGAACTGAGTTACTTTACCGTTATCTACCAAGCAACAGACCAGCTGAGTTCTTTGTCAAAGGTATTGCTGATTGCCAGCTCAACAGCATTGATCTGTTAATTAAACAGACGTTGTTTTAATCTTAGCTACTCTAACTTGGCTCAAAGGTAACATTTAGTAGCGTTAACGTCATAACAAAGTTATTAATATCACCATAACAGTTTACCGCTGAGCAGTTCATTTCATGCCAATTGAGTGTAAAGTAAACAACATGTAGCATGATTTGTTCTCTTGGAGCTATAATAATCAAAATCTTAGCCTTTGGGGTTAATTTGAGACAGACACAGTTGTCTTATACTCATTACTTTAAATAAAAAACAGTATTGGTGTATTGCAGTATTGGTATTGGTATTGGTCATTAGAACATGTCACATCTATTGTTTTATATTCATGTAGATACACTAAAAGTACATAAGAAAGCCAGCCCTTTAACAAAAGTGGATCCCTTCAGCTTGTGTTACTGTTGAGTTTCTGAGTGGCGCTTCGGTGTCTTTGTGCACCGGTCTGCTCAGGCAGGGGGTTTGTTGAGACGATGAATGGCCCTTTGTCTGTCCAAACTGTCTCCTAGACTCCCCCGGTCCTCTGACATCCCTCCACCTCTGAGACCGCTCTCTCTCTCTCTCTCTCTCTCTCTCTCTCTCTCTCTCTCTCTCTCTCTCTCTCTCTCTCTCTCTCTCTCTCTCTCTCTCTCTCTCTCGCTCTCTGTTTAATCACATCGTTCCCATTGGCCCCAACCCAAGCTGCTACACTCTCACATACTGCACCTCTGTCTCCTGGAGCCATGTGAGATGTATTACCTGTGTCATGTGGTGCCACAATGGAGCAGTCAAGAGATTCACTTATCAATCCTGCTGTGTCACGCTAACGCTAACCGTGATGTTTTTATTTATAGCCGTCAGGCATGAGGACAGCTTTTCAGCTCTCTGGGATAGCTTTCTAATTTTGTGGCACGTCGGTATGTGTATGTAATTACACCCACCAATGTCACCCACAGATGGAGGTCCAGGCACCACCGGGCACCACCATAGGCTACATCAAACAGGACTGGCACCCTTTCGTGCCGAGGTTTTCCATCCAGGGAGCCAACAAGGAGACGCTGATGAAACTGGAGGGGCCCTGCTTTGCCTGCAACTGCTGTGGGGACGTCAACTTTGAGGTGAGGTTAAAGGATTGTTGTGTTAGAAGAAGGTCGATACCACTTTTGTATCTGTCCATTAGATATGAAGCTACAGCCAGACCTTTGAACCGAGCCAGGCTAGCCGTTCCTAGTCTTTATCATGGATGTATAATAAGACCTGGATAAGCTCAGCCTTGCTTCCAATTTTTTCCAGCGAAAAATCCCCCTACGGCCCAAAAAGCATTTTCCCCATAGACTGCCATTGTAAAAGAGACGTCTGTAAGACTGTTGAAATAAGGTCAATTATGACTCTTTCTATTGGGATTTTTTGATCCACGGAGGGTTTATATTTGGAAAACTTTCCTTGAGGCAAGAAAAGCGATTCAAAAAATCTGTGCGGTCATCAAAATGTAAAGTCTATGGGCCGAGCAGGATCTCAAGGGCGGGGCCAGCGGGAGAAACATTACTTTGCTTATTCAATGGGCCGCATACACGGAAGTGAAGCTAGAAAATGATAATTATAATATTTTTATTGTTCAACACAGGACATTTTGGTAGAGACATCAAATATGACAATAGAATAGAAATAATTTAGTTTTACTTTAGTACTTTTACTTTGTACGCAGACGTTTTACTGGCGTCCGGTAGTCGCTCAGTCCAAAACGGAGGAAGTGTAGCTCTGCTGCAGGGACGTTGATGTTGCAGTGGAACGAACAATTGACAATCACCTCTTGGAAGTATACGTTCTTTGTAACACATCCATGGTCTTTATGCTAAGCTAAGCAAACTGCCTGCTGGCTGCAGCTTCATATTTATCCTACAGGCATGAGAGGGGTTTCAATCTTCTCGTCTAACTCTCGGCAAGAAAGCGTCAGTTCCGGTCCAAGTTTGGCCATTTTTGGGAACACCTCAACATCATAGTATAGTGAGGACGCTAAAACGCTAAAACGTCTTTTGTTGTTGTTATTGTTCCGCAGCTGAAGGCCAAAGACGGCGACAAGTCCATCGGTCGCATCAGCAAGCAGTGGAGCGGCCTTTTGAAGGAAGTCTTCACAGACACAGACAACTTTGGCATCCAGTTCCCGCTGGACATGGACGTGAAGATGAAAGCCGTGCTCATGGGAGCCACCTTCCTCATTGTAAGACCATCATTCATTAGTTACCTTGAATAACACCAATTTGTATTCTTTGTACACTTGTTGCCTCGTTCTTATCAGGGGAGGAATTAATTCCCTTCTTTGTTGCCACTTTGCAGGATTTCATGTTTTTCGAGAAGGTCGGGGAAGCCAACCAGCGCAGCACGGTGTTTTCATAACAGGAATAAAGGAGGCAAAAACAAACAGCAGGAGAGCCAGTTCCAGTTTTGCATTCTCTGTTCGTGTACTTAATTTTTGTATTAGTTTTTTTAAAATCCTTCCTTCGCCAAAATTCCAGCCAAAAATAGCTAGTGAACTCTTTGACTCCAGATGCCTGCCAAGGATTGTTTTTGAAATCTGTCCAAACTTAGCGACTGATAACAGGCCGCCACATTGCCAATGTTCCTTACACTCCATACAGTTTGTAGTTTTATCTACTTTAAATGAGTGAATGTACCTCCAGTAGAGATTTAACCCCTCCCATAAAAGCCAACCTTTACCCCCTCAATGTCTTTTTCTTTATCAACACACGTGTATGAATGTGCTTTAATGCTACACTGGCAATAACATTTCATATTTATGCACTATGTTTGTCTAATATATGAAGAAATCACAATAGGAATCATTAGCAACAGCAAACAAACTCGTTATTTAGCCTATTCATAATGTATAGGGAAGTGGTGGTTGTGTTCGTCTTTTAGTCGAACTTGACACATGCTGATAGTATTTACCAAAGTGCTCTTTCTCTACCTCTCAGCTGCCTTTTCTATTCCTCAAAGCCCTCTGTCTTAAACCCTGGTGTACATAATCTAGCGATACTGTAGAACAGGCTACAGTGCAAATGCTCTCATGCTCCCTCGGTGGTTCAGTGGTTCAGTAGTTGCCATGGAGAGTGACACCACTGCCAAACCTCGCCCTCCCAATTTCTCCAGATGCCACTGCCTTGAACATGTGCCAGTGTGATGATATCATAGGAGAAAGCAAATGTAGGTTAATAGAAAGAAAAGAAAAAGCAGAAGTTGAGGTTAGTGACCTCACAGTGGTGGGAAAACCCCCCCCCCAGTCAGTGGCGGGTTCAAGGAAACAGACTTTCTGTGAACTCTCATGTGAAATGTGCTCTGTTTTTCAGCTCATTTTGATAGCTTTAGAATGAGAGGTCAGGTTTATGTTTGCAAATGTCGCTTGTTTGCTGTTGAACGCAACTCTCTGCTCTGTATTTAATAATCGTTTTCACTGTTCTCGCGAGATAAACATGGGTGTTGCCTCCCGTGAGGCTCGGTTGCCACTAGTGCTCTCAAATGCAGCTCCGTATCTAAATGTGTCCTATATACTGTATACACTACCGTCAGCCTCTGATAACGAAAGAGAAAGTACTCAAAGGATGGGCAGTACATTTATTGCAATTATTTGTGCATTGTTTCAGTTTGATGTTCATCTGCAGCACTTAAAAAATGTTCTGTCTGCAGCAGGCAGGATCTGTTTCCTGCATTTCTACCAAAACTATTTTGTTATTGTCTTGTGAATCACATTTTTTACAGAAACAAAATATATACCCTGTTCTTCAGAAATAAAACAAAATGTCATATTAATCCACTGTCATGGTGTCTTGTGTTATTCTGCTCCGCTGATTGTCCAGGAAAGTTTTGGGATGGCCCTCGGAAAGTCTAAATGTGGAACATCTGGTTTCACTCGGAAAAAATGCTTCAGAGGGAAATCCCGTCTCTCTGGATCAGCCAATCTATGCTCCATTTGAGTTAACTTTCTCAATACAACATGCACAATATTGGTGTCAATATCAGCTTCCTTTATCTAATCTAAAGATTATATCCATGCCCTACTTCAGCTGCAACAAAAAGCAGACAAACCTCCTCCTCCCTGATCACATATTGATCATACTGCTCCACCCTCTGGAAAAATGTGGGAAATACAAGCAAACTATTTCTGAGAGCATGTCTGCACATGTCCATCCACGCCTCAAAGCTCTCGGGAAATGACTAAAAACTTGAATTGTCCTCCCATATTATGTAATCCTACTGTATAGTTCTTACTATACGGGGGTCACCAATTCAAAGCCCGAGCAACTGGTCGTACAGGTTGACCTGAAATTCTGCTGTTGGATATATTTACACTAGTACATCTATGTACACAGTTTTCTTAAGTCACAAAAAAACAAATATGTTGTGTAAAGTAAACATGGAAAACGACCAACAGACTCAGCAGAGTCCATGACCTCTCTCTTACAACAGAAATTCAATGTAATATTAAATGTAATATTACAGTTTAAGACACTAAATCTTTCTGAGCAGGCACTTGAACGCAACACAAATGAAATTAAAGTGTGTTATAACAGTAAACAGTAACCAACTGAACAAGCTGCTCAGCAGCTCAGCATTAAGACCGGATCGTTTTATTCAATAATACAATCATTTCTAATACAATATATACAAATTCATTAAGATACAAAAACTATTTGCAAAAGGCACATATTGTGCTGGACATTAAAAATAGAAAAAAACAGTAGTCAGAAGTCTTTTTGCTAAATTCCTGTTTCAAAATATTGTTCCTTTTTTACATTCAAACATCTTCACTTTTCTACTTTTTCTATCCACTGGACCACCCGTCTGTCCCCATAGTTGTGTTGGGCAGCGTCCAGTGCCAGACAGAGTTGTTGCTGAAAAGTCAACCATTGATGAAGGTAAAAATCCGCCACTTCAGACTCGTCTTTCCGCGCTAACTTGAGGTCGCTCCCTCTCTCCGGGGCCGGGCCTCTCGTCCCGCGACCACCGGATCAGGTAGCGGCTGGCCAACTGCAGGTTCCACTGGTACCTGGCGAGGATCCTCACACAGTCCTCTCTGGAGCAGAGGCTCAGCGAGTACAGCTGCTCCAACTGAGAGGGACGCAAAGGCAGGGATCAGAGGCGGCAACCAAAATACACATTTTTAGATACATAAATCCATTATCACCTTGAGCAAAATATGGAGACAGACAAAACAAGCTGGTTATTTGCTTTGTGAGGGTCTGTCCACACCTCAAAGCAGGCGTTTCCATCTGCATTCAAATGTAACACCTGCTGTGAAATCATTGGTGAGACCTCTAGTGCAACGCGCCTCTATGTGTGAGTCTATTGCGGTTTATTACAGAATCACATACTGCAAATTGTTCAAAAATATGAATTGCAGATGCCTTATTGATGATTGATTAAAGCAGCACTGGCATGAAATAGACTCATTAGTAGAGATGTTCTGATACCATTTTTTCCTATCAGCCGATACCAGCGTGATAAATATAATATTTTCGTCGCTTTTGGGCTATCTTTGTGAAATTCATCTCTTCGTTGGAATAAGGTTTCCAACGTTTGCTGCTGTGGTTCGTCCGTTTTTCCGCCTTTGCCTTGGTTGAGGTCGTCGTGCTCTTTCGCGTGATGCGTCTTCAAATGTTTTATAAGACTGCTGGTGTTGAAATTGGCAACACTAGTGCCACCCCTCGAAACGGAAGGCCTTACTGCACATATCGCTGTTTTACTTGTTGGATTTTCTACTGTGAAATATTGTCAAATGTTCTGACAAATCACTTGCATCAGTTGCTTCTAAGTGACGCTTTGTACACAGACTAAACCTGTAAAGGTGTGTTTTCATGGTCTGACCTTGAGTTGTTGTTCAGCTCGCACTGGGTTCCAGTCGCTACGTTGAAGTGCAGCATGAACCTCTTCAATGGTCACTCCATGAACCGCCTCCATAACCTGAGAAGAGCAGAGCTTGTATTTTTATTCCATTTTGAATTCAACTTTTAATACAGAATCAGATAAACGATGATGAATCGGTCTTGTACCTGTGCGGTGAGGCTGTCTCTTGTGGGCTGTAATTGAGGCGGCCTCTCTCGACTTCTGCCTCGCTCCCTCTCTCTGTTGTCCGTGTCGTCGTCCAGCTGCGGCGTCGAGCGTGTCATGTTGCTCATCTTAGCCAGGTTGGAGCCTCCAATGACCTGCTGAGGCGGGTAGTGGTTTGGAGGTTTGGGCTGCGCTGCAGGGGGCATGACCACCTGCACAGGCCACACCACGGTGCCCGGGATCGGGTTGATTGTGGTCCTCCTCTGGGGCTTCATGTTCAAGCGTTTCAGGTTGGGGGGCGGCGGGCGCGGAGGCGGGGCGGCGCTGGCCTCGCTGAACCGCCGCGGGTCCTGCATCACCACGCTCTGAGCCGCCCTCACGTGGGGCACGGGTCTGCCATGCTGATCCAATCTGACCACCCCTACTGGTTGTGTGTTAGCCCTGGGCCGCGATCCACTCAACACTGACTCCAGGCTCTGAGACAAACCTGAAGATAAAGGAAGAGGCCTTTTGAAACGCACAATAAATATTATTATAAAGAGGTAGCAAGTGATCCTAGTTCAGAGTGTATGTGGGCTCTGATAGGAGCCACTACTGCTCAGACTGGTGAGAATGAATGAAGACATACACTGAGTCTCTTCCTGGATGCTTCGTGTCTAATAATAGCATAACAAACAGCATTTTAAAATAGAATATGTGAAGAAATAAATGGACAAATGCTGCTTTCAGACCACAAAACGACAACATTAATGATATGTAAAGTACCCTATTATAATATTCTAAATCCCAGATGATATCTAGTCATATCATGATGTTAACCTGACATAAAAGTACCCTACATATCAAAGCTTTACTCGCTACATCCTGCAGCTACACCTACCTGCCATTTTCTGCAGATTGGAGCCCTCCTTCTCCCTGCCAGGGATCGTCCTCCAGCAGCTGTTGCCACCGCTGCACAGGTCAGAAGAGTAAACACGTTAGTCTGACAGCCTCCGCTCACAAACTATATTGGCTGACAGCAGGTGAAAGTTCAGTGCTGCACTGTTGTTAGCGTTCTGCAATAAAAACACAGTGACTCGGGGACCTGAGATGGAAGTATATATGGTTTTCTATATGAAATGGGAAAAATGTAATTTGGAAAATAACAACTTAACAACTCTTTCTTTCTTCTAGGTCAGTAACTGAGGAGAAAACCTGCAAAGGCTACAAGGCAATAAAAGCGACAGCCACCCTAAAACACTATATTACTGCTAAAAACAGCCACTAGAGTTGAACTTTGTATCTTTAGGCCTGTCTCTTGTTTAATGGTGGAATTTTTAGCGGCAGGTAATTCAAGTCACTAGCTATGAAAATAAAAAAAGGAGCCATTGTGAGAGCCTGACTGCTTATCACTTCAAATTTAACTCAAGTCAGTAAACTATAAGTCATTTTACTGCCATGCAAATTTCAGTTTATCACATATTTATTTGTATTCTTGCAGACTGGCCAAACCTACAAGACAATGTCTTTCAGTTCAGCTTCGATACAAAAAAACAACGATGGCAAATGTGAGATCCTTCAGAAGTAAAGAGAATGAGCTTGACATTATTATAGAAGAAGCAAATATAGCAAACAGCTTGAGTGAGATAGAAAGAGTGGTGCCACTGACTCGTCCAGGTTCTCAGGTGTCCCCCAGCAGCGCTCAGGTTTGATGTCTCCGTGCCCGGTGTGCTGCAGGCTGCCCTTCAGCGGGGCCGAGATGAGAGCTTGGTTGGCGGCGGCAGCGGCGGCAGGAAGAGGGAGTGACGGCACGGTGAGGCTCGCGGGAAACCACTCGACCATCAGCGTCCTCTGGTTCTGGCCTCTCCACTCACACAGCTCCAGACTGCACAGAGAGAGAGGAAGAACAGTTCAATTAGAAACCAAAGAGCCTCCTTTCTTAAAAGTGAGACTACTGGGATTTCAATAACGGTCAATGGTGAAACACTGTATAACAAGATAGGGATAAGTAAGTAGGTGAATTAGCCAGCATTAGATACTGGTCACACAAGACCAAGTAAGGCTGTCGCAGCAAAACCACTGAATGTATTCAACTGGTTTGATTGCTATGAACTTTTCATTTGTAAGAGGACAAATGTGTTATTTCTTCCTTTTAACCTGTTAAGCCCTATCTCGCTGAAAAAACGCCTAAAATAACATACCCAAAATGAATCAGGAATAGCTCCTCAACCATAAGGCTTATATGCATATATCTGGTCTCCTTTGAAAGGTGAGAAGCTAGGGAATATGAATCCACTGTAAGTAAACTAAACTCTATTACCATTCCAGAGAAAATGGAGATGAAATAAAGGAAACATATGTATATATATATATATATATATATATATATATATATATATATCCTCGCCTTGTATAAAATCTTCATTTCAAAGGCAATGTCACCATTATGACCAAGATCCCATAGACAATGATGCAACTGAATGTATTCTACTACTCTTTACTACAACTCGGACTGTAAATTTGATGAAAATACACAAAAATGCACCATTTATGATAGAATTTACAAAGATATACTCAGGCGGTCTCCATGTTTTGGCAATGTTTACTATTTCCACGTTTACTGTTGAATGTTTACTGGGAGTTTTACTTCAAAACATAATTTATTTCCATATAGTCATGTTACAAATAACATAAATCTTCCAAAAACTTTGAAATAGTAATAAACACAATGAATATTGATCAATATTCATACATGACTGAAGAGCTGCATGCTAAACAGGCAGATAAATGGAGAAGGCCAGAGCCCACAGTGCTCTATGAGGTATCCACAGATTTATCTGAGTTAAAGTTACATAATCTGGCTTTAATGTACAGCAACTGTCTTGTTACTGACAGGATACAGGTAAGTAGTTCGTGGTGTTATCAGACTTTATTATTATTTCTCTTATCTTTACTGTTTTACTGTCTGTAAAGAGCAGGGGAATGTAAATGAGTTAAAGTCTAAATAACACCTGAACCAGCTACATTTGCTGATGAAGATGCGGCTCTGAAAAGCTAGTAAAATGACCTTTAAGCTTATAGATTACACATACAGCTCCCAAATGTCAGGAATTAACTTTAAAAAAAATGTATTATGATTAGTTTCATTAATAAAATGCAAAATATAAATGCTTGGGATGGAAACCTTCTCATCATAGATGAGCCTTGGATTTTTCAGTGTGCGTATTTTACTTTTTATTTTGCATTAATAATACCAACAGACTTAACTCAAAGTATATGATGTATTCTTACACCGGTTTATTTTGTAAATTTTACTTGCATTTAATTTTTTAGAGATAGCACTTAACACTTTGTGGCTTTAATTTCATTTAGGGGTTTCAATGCATGACTTAACTCATTTTAATGGCCTCTAGAGGCTAATCCACAAGGAAGAAAGTATCGTATTTATGTTGATTGTCATGGATTTAGGTGTATTTTTGTTCCTTGATGTGTGCGACAGTGAGACAGTGAGACAGTGTGGCATAGCTGCTAGACTCGTTCAAACAAACAAAGCAAAATGCGTTCGAGGACTCCATGAGATCACGGCTGGAATGCACTTTTGAGAGGCTGATTTAAACCTCTGTTTCATCCTAACAAAGGCCCATTGTTGCTCGTCAAAGTTTTTCCTTTACTCTTTCAATCCCACCCTCCTTTCTCTCACCCACCCATGGTCTACGACGGTCACAAGGTCGTTGGCCACGAGTTGAAGTTTTCTGGCTTCAGCAAAGTCTCTCGTCGCTTGCACCTCCATCGGTTTAGCCTGCGAATGCAGACAGAAGTGAGGAGAAATAAGATTTTCTGAAAAAAAACATGCATTTCTGCAGCATTTTAAGAAGCAGCTTTGCTCTTATAAGGCTCGATCAATAGTCTCTCCTCTGATTTTATCACCTCTGCCACCATTGTGGCGAGCTGGGCGAAGGTGGGTCTGTCAGCGGGATTGCAGGCCCAGCACTTCCTCATGACGCCGTACAGCTCTTGAGGGCAATCCGGCGGTTTCTCCAGGCGCTCACCCTCCCGTTCCACACGCCACAAAATCTAAGATTGAAGAAGAGTGAACGTCAGAGACATTAAAACTCTGAGTCACGGAACATATCACAAAAGAAAACATCCTCAGGGCGGGGACACACAAATATGCTGGTTGGCATGGATAGCATGGCTGTTGACATGTAGCTGACAAGCGTGTACCTGTCGGCCTGAGAGACCGAGCCAGGGCTCCTCACAGTAGGTGAACATCTCCCACATGGTGACTCCAAACATCCACACGTCTGAGGAGTGGGAGAAAGAGCCGACGCGAAGACTCTCTGGAGCACACCTGCGGTGAGAAAAAGTGAGAAAGTGAGAATTTTAAATATTATTTCCTCCTCTTCATCCTCCTTCCCATTTTCCCACAAGTCCTCACCATGCAAACGGGATCCTTCTGTGTGCCGTCATCACGTAGTGGTCCGTCTCCTGGCTCAGGCCTCTCATCAGGCCAAAGTCCCCGATCTTCACCATCTCCCTGGACGCCAGCAGGACGTTCCTCGCGGCCAGGTCCCTGTGGATGAACCTCCTGGTCTCCAGGTAGTCCATACCCGCCGCGATCTGGGTGGCAAAGAGCCAGAGGCGAACCAGAGGATACTCGAACTGACGTGAGCGCAGCATGTCGTAGAGTGCGCCCAGGGGGGCCAGCTCTGTTACCTAGAGGAAGGAAAAATAGGTTGTTGCGTATTCAAGCTCCTCAACACATCTTAGTTTGAATAGATCCATATATTATACCCATTTTTCAATACTTACCATCTTGAGGGGCTGTGTGAGCACCACGCCATAAAGGCGGATGATGTTGGGGTGGTCCAGAGACTGCATGGTGGTCACCTCTTGGAGGAAGTCTGTCAGTGTTTCCGTCTGCCTGGACATGCTGCTCCTTAGTGACTTCACTGCTACAGACAACTGAGAAGAGTGAAAAGAGAGAGAGAGACGGAGGCTCAATAACAATCCTGCTTCTAAATCACCAGCCTCTGAGAGGGTGCACCATGTTAAGAGATAGTGTTTGGGACTAGAGGACAAATTAAGTTGAAAAGAAGATTAAAGCAGGTCATGAGACGCTCACCGGCTGCACAGTTCTGAACCTTCTGAGCTGGAGTCTGTATCAGCAGAACTCCATTCAGAAAAACAAGGAAAAAAACAACGTGGCTCTAATTACCGATGAAATGTACCAATAAAATTAGATTCGCTATCCTTTCCGAATCTTTCCAAGCATCTCCTGTAATTCGGCAAACACATAGCCCACCAAAGAGCACGTGTTAAAGTCTTATTTTAACTCTATCCAGGTATTCACCTCTATACTATACCTATGCAGAAGTACAAGTGGCGGCTAATGGAGGAAACTTGTGATATAAACTTGCTCTTAACTTTAAACCTGCAATAATTGATGAATATATGTCCAATATTCACTCTCATTCTAGCTCTGTTTTGGTCTCCACCAACTCCTGCGGGATATATCTGGCTTTTTATCTGCTAAATACTCCACTGTGTTCACCAGCTAGTCACTAACTGTGTCTGTCTGCTGTTTGGTGCTGAGTCTGTTGAGTAAATTTTTTTGCTGAAAACTGCTGCCTGCTGCCGCTTACAAAAAGAACGCTAATGAGCAGTGAGAGGGAACCAAAACATAATAGATAGTAAAACCAAAACAATGAGCTGAAAGAGGCTAAATTGCTCTGTAGAGCTGCAAATTGGGTGATAAATATCTGTGGGGTGGTCACCACAAGCGACCCCTTTCACATACTGTACACGTTGTTAATATAAACACATGTATTATAGCAGCTTTGAGTTCTGTTTTGCAACTTTGTGAACACTATATTCATGATATATATATTCATGATTCCCATAATGTGCAGTAAAGTAAAGTAAAAGCAGCTCACTTTGTTCCTAGATAAATGTATTTGATTTGTACTAATATGCACGCAGCAATCAAAAGTACACGCTGATACTGTTTATCTGTATCTGTACAGGATATACAGCATCAATCAGAGAGACATGCCCATAAAATGTGAAAGAAACTCTAGAAAAACAAACTGTCCTTACCACTCTCCCAGTGGGCGTGTGCCATTCCCCCCTCTTCACCACCCCAAAGGAGCCGGAGCCCAGCTTCTCTCCCACAACCAGCTCGCTGTCCTGGATCAGAGAAGGAAGAGCCCGACTACCGCCCTCCGGACCCGGAACCGGGCCGCCTCCGCTCCACTGCTCCACTGGGTCCTGACCTCGACTGCTGACCACCTATATGCATCAATAAATGATTTATTACTGACTGTCATGCCATCATTACATGTAGTTGTCACACAATAGATAGGAACTACATGTGTCAGACCTTGGACGTCCATTGCCGTGTTCGTGAAGCTATCTTGTTGCGTTTCAGAGCTTCCCATAATCTTCTTTGTGCTGGAAGAAAAAATAACATATATGTAATTATATCCATCCAAAGTGGCATATCTGTGATTTCAAAACAGCCTTTAAATCATGAACAAAATGGTATTGTTTCATAAAAAATTTATTAACCAACAATTTCACGTAACAATTACTCCTTTGTATCCTTTGGCACAACATTTCTACAGTCATTACTTCACTTAAATTGTATTAAAGGGTGTTCGTAAATGAAATTCCTTTCATGGTTTGTGGTATTTCTGCACCAAACAGGATGTTGGAGCTGGAGAAACTTCATAAAAATGCTGAAATTAACAATAAATTAGGGCTCCGGAAAATTGTGATGGACAATTTTCACAATTTTCTGACATTTTACAGACTGAAAGAATAATAATAATATTTGTAAAAATAATCGACAGATTAATTGATAATGGAAATAGTCTTTGGTTGCTGTTTCTACATCATATTAGAGTTGAAAAGTAGGACAGGAATTTATCTCGACTAATTTAATCTACCTCATCTTTTAATGGTCTATTAGATCAAAATAGAGCTGCAACGATTGGTCGATTAATTGATTTTGAAATGACGTGAAATGTGAAAATGTATTTATTTTGTTATAAACAAAAGAGCAACACACCAAGATACAAGGTGGCAACCTGGAAAAGTAATTTCTCATTTTCATGGGAGCTTTAAATCTACACTCTATATCCTCAAGATGACACTGCTTTGATGATTTATGTCTTAATGTTCTTTTGCACTTTGTCACAATGTTCTTGAATGTTTATGTAAAGCACTTTGAATGGCCCTGTTGTTGAAATGTGCAAATAAAGCTGCCTTGCCTTGCCTTGCCTTATGCACTAAGAAAATAGTATCGTCCATGTGTACGTTTTTTGCTGAACGGCCGCTGACGAAGGCCATGAGATGTGGCTGAAAGCTTTAGATTAAAGTAAGTGGATGTTGTGATAAGATTGATTTTTTGTCAAACATTAGTTTTAATCCATCAATACTGTAAATCCAAAGACAAACATTCTACTGTGGGTAAACAGAAGACAATGCTTTTTACACCAGAAGCATGGATGATCAAAGGAGACGATCAGGCTCACCAGGTTTGCTGATTCCTATCTGCTCCAGGTCGGACTCCTTGACGTAGTGGAAGTGCTCGATGCGGGTGATGTTGAGGCCATCTCTGACGCGCAGGTAGAACTTCTCCAGCTGGACCTCGCCCAGGAGGTGTAACAACCACTGAGTGTCCTGGTCCATCAGCATCACCCGGCCTGCCTGCCTTCAGGGTCAAAGGTCATACGACACTTAGAAAACCTCTTTGTGTCTTCGTACATGTAAATTCCTTACATTAAATCTCCCCACTCTTTTGTTTTTGCTCATTAAAACTTATGAAGCAGAGCTCTATCTGAGTCTTCCTCATCTCATGAAAGAGTCTGTTTAACGGTAACTCTGCTCCCATTTGGGCCTTGTTGGGTTACCATGGAGACCTAACAAAACGCCTTTGGTGTGGGATGCCAGATTCGGCGTTTACCTGTGCCAACTTTTTAAGTTGTTCGTTGGTGTTGGTGTCCCGTGAGAGAGAATCTCACACAATCTCTACTGATCACATTTTCTACATCTTTCATCTATTTTTATAACATAGACAAAATGAAAGTAGTGTCATTTGCAGGCAGTTTGCCACCCGAATGAGAGTAAAACAGATCAGGGAAATGGTGAAAGATGACAGAAGAAGCATGGAAGTGAATGTATGAAAGAGGAACAGGCAGTATCAGTGCGGTTTTACTGTGTTGTGACTCATTTTGAACTTTCGAGGCAACTGCTGCAGGGAATGAGAAAAAAAACGAGAGGTGGAAACATTAGCTTGTCTGTGGTTTAGGGGCACCAGTCGGACTGGATCCTGTTCACACAGTACTTATGTAACTGCTGAAGTCGTGCTGTGTGTTGACAGCAGCATGACAGCTCTTGTAATGCTGAATGGAGCATCATTTTCACTTTAAACTTAACTATCTCCTTTCTAATTTGATGTTGACACTTAAGCAGTTGCAGCTTCCTGAGTCCCGGGAGCAATAATAAGGATGATTAAGTTTGCATATCTTCCTTATTGCTAATAAATGAAAAGTTAAATACAGTAAATTCTTCTTTGGTTGACTTCTGCTCTTAGTGTTACTTAGAGGGTTGTGCAGCCATAAATCCCCTGCTTATCAGCCCAGCAGGTATGAGTCAGGGAAGTCCTCCGACATTCCCCTTCTCAGCTACCATGGAAAAAAATTAACATCTACGTTAAACAACTAGCAGAGCCACATTGTCAGCTCATTCTCACAGCCCAACTGATGCTTGAAGAACCCATCAACTGCAAGACGTATACTAGTCTGGGCTTGCATTAATTTCCAGGGACAACTCCCAATCAATGTACGCACCCAACTTGAATGAGCATGAGGCAAATTCTCCGGAGGTCACATTCAAATTCAAAAAGGAAAAAAAAAGATGCAAGCTGGTAAACAGAGAGAGAGCTCTGTGATCATTCTCTCTATGTACAGAGTGATCAATCTTTAACCTGGGAAACCCTCTCAGCCCAATGGCATGCGTTTAGTTAATAGCTTCATGTGGCTGAGCAGTCACTGGTTGAACTGGCCTGACTTTTATCTTACAAGAGCTTCAAATGGCCAGCAGCGTTGTTTATCAAGTACAACTGCACTTCTGTCGGAAAGCATTTGTTTACACCGGTTATGGCTGCTTCCTTGCAAGAACAAATCCAGATCAACACACAGTGACACATGTGACACATGTGACACCCTCAGTCATCATGAAGCTTCATTCCCAGAGAAATTTCGCAACTATTAGATCACATTAATATTATGGTACGAAAGAAGTGAAGGGTGTGCCTCTCAAAGAAATTCCCAAGAAGCTGTGTGTTTTTACAGTCAAGAGCAGTAGTGGAGGAAGTAGTCACATATTTTTACTAAACTCAAAGTAGCCATAAAATATCTAAAATATTGCATCAATCTGAAATACTGCATTCAAAATCATACTTTAAACTATTATCGGCACACTGGACTTATGCATTCAGAAAGACTGAATGGCCACCTTCAATGTTATGTTATTATAGTTTATATTATTGGATTATTATCAGTGATGGATTAATGTGTCAGCAGCATTTTAATGCTGTATTTGGTGGAGGTGATTAATGATGGCAGTTTTATCCATAATAATGCACCATATTTCATTAACTGATCACATGTTTTCTATATAAAAACCTGAAAAGTAACTACCTGTCAAATAAAATTAGTGAGGAAAAAGTACAATATTTCCCTCTGAAATGTGGTTGAATAAAGTAGCATACATTTAAGCTCAAGTCAAATTGTAATTAAGTACTTGAGTAGATTTACAAAGTGTATTCCCAGTAGGCTACACACAATATGGTCATTTAGGATATCTGCCATAAATATTTATTCTCAAATACTCTGTAAAAGGACAGAATATATATAAAAAAGCCATTTAAACACATTTTCATGACCGTTTTTGTAGTTGTTTTTAGACATTAGCAATACTATCTAAAATATTGCACCATCTGAAATACTGCATTCAAAATCATACTTTAAATTATCATCGGCAAACTGTACTTATGCATGCATAAAGACTGAATGGCCCCCCTCAGTGTTATGTTATTATATGATATATTATTGGATTATTATCAGTGATGGATTAATGCGTCAGCAGCATTTTCATGCTGTATTTGGTGGAGGTCTTTGGAGGTCTTTGGAGGTATTTGGTCTTAATGCTTTGTTGGTTTTAAGTTGGTCTTAGTGTTTTATTGTGTTGTTTCTATGTATAATTGTACAGCACTTTGGTCAACTTTTGTTGTTTTTAAATGTGCTTTATAAATAAATTTGGATTGGATTGGATTGGAGGTGATTAATGATGGCAGTTTTATCCATAATAATGCACCATATTTCATTAAGTGATCAAATGTTTTGAATATAAAAAAAAAATAACTAGAATAACTAAAATAACTAGCTGTCAAATAAAATAAGTGAGGAAAAAGTACAATATTTACCTCTGAAATGTAGTAAAGTGGAATAAAGTACATTTAAGCTAAAGTAAAATTGTAATTAAGTACAGTACTTGAGTAGATTTAGTAGGCTACACACAATATGGTCATTTGGGATATCTGCCATTAATATTTATTCTCAATTAATCTGTAAAAGGACAGAATATATACATTTAAACACATTTTCATTACAGTTTTTGTTGTTGTTTTTAGACATTTGAAGCTGAAACCTGATACTGTATGTTGATAAAACTGTCAGACATTGGGCTGAGTGTTTCCCCAGACTACAGCATCCCCATAATAAACCCCTTCACAGACATACAATAACAGATATAACCTCTGATTCTTACCGTTAATCAAAATAACTCCGTTTCCCGGTTGTTGACAGCTATTTCTTAATCACACACGCCCAGAGACGAGTGATCCATGTCGGCGTTGAATCCTTCAGCGGCGTCGACGGAGCTCCACAAATCACAACTCCTCTCTGAATCCTAAACTACCTCCATCTGATAGATGCAGGTAGGTTACCTCAAACATGAAGCCTATATTTTTATGTTACTATGTTTCTATGAGTCACTGCAAGCCGTTTGTGATCTACCTGTCTGTTATCAGCTCTTTACTCCTCCTCTTTCCCTTCCAGTTTCTCCACTGACCACACCTCTTCCTCACTCTCTCACCTGACCACACCTCTTACCTGAGCACCTCTTCCTGACTTTCTCACCTGAGCTCTCAGCAAAGCACAAACCACCTGACAATTGGAAATTACCTGCACAGGTACATAATGACATAAATCAACCAGCACAAATCAGTAATGTAGGTCACCAATGACCAACATGGCAATGTGGTTTAACCTAACACCAAATGTTGGCCTACTTATCTAAATGCTAGTGTATTGGATACACAGAGTGTACCAAGCTAAAATGAACTGCTAGTGTATTGGATACACAAAGTGTACCAAGCTAAAATGAAATGCTAGTGTATTGGATACACAAAGTGTACCAAGCTAAAATGAAATGCTAGTGTATTGGATACACAAAGGTTATCGAGCTAAAATTAAATGCTAGTGTATTGGATACACAAAGTGTACCAAGCTAAAATGAAATGCTAGTGTATTGGACACACAAAGTGTACCCAGCTAAATGAAATGCTAGTGTATTGGATACACAAAGTATACCAAGCTAAAATGAAATGCTAGTGTATTGGATACACAAAGTGTACCCAGCTAAATGAAATGCTAGTGTATTGGATACACAAAGTGTACCCAGCTAAATGAAATGCTAGTGTATTAGACACACAAAGTGTACCCAGCTAAAATGAAATTCTAGTGTATTGGATACACAAAGTATACCAAGCTAAAATGAAATGCTAGTGCATTGGATACACAAAGTGTACCAAGCTAAAATGAAATGCTAGTGTATTGGATACACAAAGTGAACCAAGCTAAAATGAAATGCTAGTGTATTGAATGCACAAAGTATACCAAGCTAAAATGAAATGCTAGTGTATTGGACACACAAAGTTTACCAAGCTAAAATGAAATGCTAGTGTATTGGATACACAAAGTGTACCAAGCTAAAATGAAATGCTAGTGTATTGGATACACAAAGTATACCAAGCTAAAATGAAATGCTAGTGTATTGGATACACAAAGTGTACCCAGCTAAAATGAAATGCTAGTGTATTGGTTACACAAAGTGAACCAAGCTAAAATGAAATGCTAGTGTATTGAATGCACAAAGTATACCAAGCTAAAATGAAATGCTAGTGTATTGGATACACAAAGTATACCAAGCTATAATGAAATGCTAGTGTATTGGACACACAAAGTTTACCAAGCTAAAATGAAATGCTAGTGTATTGGATACACAAAGTGTACCAAGCTAAAATGAAATGCTAGTGTATTGGATACACAAAGTATACCAAGCTAAAATGAAATGCTAGTGTATTGGATACACAAAGTATACCAAGCTAAAATGAAATGCTAGTGTATTGGACACACAAAGTGTACCAAGCTAAAATGAAATGCTAGTGTATTGGATACACAAAGTGTACCAAGCTAAAATGAACTGCTACTGTATTGGATACACAAAGTGTACCCAGCTAAATGAAATGCTAGTGTATTGGATACACAAAGTGTACCCAGCTAAAATGAAATGCTAGTGTATTGGATACACAAAGTGTACCAAGCTAAAATGAAATGCTAGTGTATTGAATGCACAAAGTATACCAAGCTAAAATGAAATGCTAGTGTATTGGACACACAAAGTTTACCAAGCTAAAATGAAATGCTAGTGTATTGGATACACAAAGTGTACCAAGCTAAAATTAAATGCTAGTGTATTGTTTACACAAAGTGTACCAAGCTAAAATGAAATGCTAGTGTATTGGATACACAAAGTGAACCAAGCTAAAATGAAATGCTAGTGTATTGAATGCACAAAGTATACCAAGCTAAAATGAAATGCTAGTGTATTGGATACACAAAGTATACCAAGCTAAAATGAAATGCTAGTGTATTGGACACACAAAGTTTACCAAGCTAAAATGAAATGCTAGTGTATTGGATACACAAAGTGTACCAAGCTAAAATGAAATGCTAGTGTATTGGATACACAAAGTATACCAAGCTAAAATGAAATGCTAGTGTATTGGATACACAAAGTATACCAAGCTAAAATGAAATGCTAGTGTATTGGACACACAAAGTTTACCAAGCTAAAATGAAATGCTAGTGTATTGGATACACAAAGTGTACCAAGCTAAAATGAAATGCTAGTGTATTGGATACACAAAGTATACCAAGCTAAAATGAAATGCTAGTGTATTGGATACACAAAGTGTACCCAGCTAAAATTAAATGCTAGTGTATTGGTTACACAAAGTGTACCAAGCTAAAATGAAATGCTAGTGTATTGGATACACAAAGTGAACCAAGCTAAAATGAAATGCTAGTGTATTGAATGCACAAAGTATACCAAGCTAAAATGAAATGCTAGTGTATTGGATACACAAAGTATACCAAGCTAAAATGAAATGCTAGTGTATTGGACACACAAAGTGTACCAAGCTAAAATGAAATGCTAGTGTATTGGATACACAAAGTATACCAAGCTAAAATGAAATGCTAGTGTATTGGATACACAAAGTGTACCCAGCTAAAATGAAATGCTAGTGTATTGGATACACAAAGTGTACCAAGCTAAAATGAAATGCTAGTGTATTGGATACACAAAGTATTTTGCTACTTTTTTGGGGTACACCAAATGTACCTAGCTAAGTCTAAATTATGTTTTTTGGGTACACTTTGCTAAAACTGTTTTAGCCAGTGTAGCCTTCCTAATAAAGTTTTAGCTTTAATTTTACTAAATACAACAACCCTGCAATAAATCCTCCCTTCATAATGTTTTTTGCTTGAAACTATTTAGTGTTAATTCAACTTTATGATTATTTAGGAGGCTGAATTTGTATGCCCTATTCATAACAATGAGAGTAGACTAGAAGCACCTCAGTAAAATGCAATAAGATTCAACAGTAAAATGAATCAACACATTTAAAAACAGTTTCAACAAAAACTGAACATTATAACCTTCTTAAGGATTTATTTCAGGGCTGCATAGTGCTTTAGTTTTAGCTATAGGAGTATAATGAAACGGTTATTTGAATAAAAATAAGTTAATTATCCTATGATTAAGCACCTAACTTGTGATGTTGTGTTGTGTTGTTTGCATTAATTGATCAGATCAACACCTTTTTAACTGCTACCATGACGTAGGTAAAATGTCTAATTAGTCATACTAAGGTACAAATGATTACAGTAAATAGGCTATCATGATTAATTCTCTCCATTGGCCGTTTAGTTCTGATGTTTAGACTCAACAGAAACTTGCCTTGAGCCATGAGTCAAATAAAGAAACTCAAATGGTTTTCTGTTCCTGTCTTTCTCTCTTCTCCATACCTGCTGTTGCCAAGCAAGTTTGACAGGATTGTTTCAAGCCTCCCACGTGGCTGTTCATTTGAATGCAGGACCTGCCTGCACTTTGCACTTCATGGTACAGTATCTCCCCTAAACACTCCTCCCTGCCTGCCTTCCTGAATTACACAACACACACACACACACACACAGAGATATCAGTGGTGCAGCCATACAAAGCACCCTGCAAACAGGAGCTTTACACTTCTTTCATGCACTTCCAACTAAACCAGATTAAGACAAAGTTTGTTTGATGATTGAAAGTGACCTATTGCAGGAATAAATATATATATATTTTTTTAAACTCTTTTTTTATTTGAGAACAAAGAACATGAGGTCATCGTGGGTGTTACAATGTCAGATCGCAGTACATTTTTGTAAATACATCTTAATATACAATGTCACACTTCAATCAACGTTGTAAATACACAATCCATTTTTCCCAGTACTCAATACTTTTTTCCAATTTAAGCCTTAAAATAAATGTGAGTCTTTCCATACAATATATTTCATTTACAATACCTCGCCATTAGTCTAATGTTGGAGGATCAGTCTGCATCCACTTTCGAGTTATGGCTTTCTTACTACTTTATTTTTTCAATAATGCTACAACCAAGAGCTTAACAAACAATACAAATAATAACTAGGTGACGCACCAGACAGGTATCTAGACAACAACCTGTCATTTCCAGGATTTGACGAGCCTACCGGGCTAATTAGGAGTGTGTGGGACGGATGTTTACACTCCTTCTGCTGTCTTAAGTCACTGAGGCTGAAGTTCCTTAAAGTGTCAGTTTACAGCGTGGGAAGCTCCCCATGTCTTGTTTCATGTGTCTGAGAGGCTATAGAGGTGAGGGGACATGGCCCGTGAATCACTGCTGGGGAAATGTAGTGTTAGTTGTTTAAATTGAGCAGAGAGATATATGATAGTTTATATATATATGAGAGAATAGGAATGAGTAATCCAAACAGTCAGAAATCCTGACCGTGGACACTGTGACGACCCCTCCACTCCACTAGGTGTCCTGTGTCTTTTTGCTGGTTCTCCTTTGTTTTGCAGGAGAGGGTCGTCAGGTTGATGAGCCACACCTGGGCTTGGTGTGGTTGGGATAAAAGCTCTCTACCTTTCAACAGATGTGGCTCTCTCTTCCTTGGCTGGCACACCTGTTTTGGTTTTGTTTGCAGCAGACATTTTCACACACCCACACATGCCTACATTACTGATTACTGATTACTGACTACTGACTTTCCACTTTTATTTAGTTATTGATTGTTAGTTTGTTAAATAAATGCCTGTTACTATTTTTAAACTCGTCTGGTCTCCCATTTTTGTTGCAACCTTTGAGCCGGGTTGTAACAATGAATGAAATGAATGACAAAGAAATGAGATACATGATGTATAACAGAGGAACAAAGAGTGACAATTAAGTTCATTCATCTGTATTATTTGCCCAAAAGGTCAAGAGTCAGTTGTCACATAATTTGAAAAGGGGAGAACGTGACAAAACCAGTGGCTTTTAATATTAACACAACAGCTTACTCTGAGACTATTGTGGATTAGTAGAGGAGTTTAAATCTGGACAGGACTGATTTGTCGGTGATTAAGTCATTAAAGGCACTTTAAAGACTGTTCAAACCCACAAATGCTTTATTTTAAATTCTAGTAGAGATCCCAAAAGTTTTGAAAGACACCAAATAAGTCAGATTGAATTTTGTGGAAATCTGTATGAATTAATGCATCTACAATATGTGCATTTTCATGCAAACAAAAACATGTTTCACTCTGTGTAAACATTATTTAAGCTGCTGTAATTCTAAAAAATGCTATGTCATGGGCAGGCAAAGTTATTAAAATAAGATGAAACTTTATTAATCCCCTGAAGGAAAATTTAGAAGAGGTAAATAGAAACAGGATGCAGATAATTAGATAAAAATACATTTGAACAACAAATACAGTTGGAAACCTGTACACAGCACATTGCCTGTAGACGTGATGAATGTGCAAAATCCAAAGTGCAGTTTCCTGATATTCCAGAATAAAGGGACATAGTAGATATACATTAAATAAATTATTTTTATACATTTGTATTTGTGTACACAGTTTATTTATAAGATATATTGATCATGCATAATGTGATAATGTGCATTAATGTGAATAATATAAAGGGGATGTTCTTCAACCTGAGTTTACATGTTATCTAATTATTGATGCTATTAATGTTAATAAGAGTAGCAGCCACCAATGCATCAGTGATAGTGCATCTTGAAAAAGTAATAATAATCATAACAATAGTAATAGCCAGGTAATGTAGTTAGGAATTTGTTTATTTATTAGATATAATATGTTATATAAAATCTGTCCATTTTTCATTAAGGATCAATATTATCTGCCTCACCAAGCAAAGATATGTATACTAAGTATACATCCAAATAACTTTATCGTTAGCTCAAAACAGTTTTGGACTCCAACAGGCCAGGAGAATGATAGCTTTGTCTTTACCTTCGATACATGTATGGGTGAGGGAGATGGAATCTTGTGTTGTACTGGAGAGACTTACATACATAACAGGTTCTTGGACGTCAAGGGGCACAGTCAAATTGAAACTGCTGTGTGTTGCTGAGTGCTGTTGTTGAAATTGTTGTGTGTTGTGTTTTTTTTTGTTCTTCCTTTTTGAGGAATTTATTTATTTTGTCTTATCTTTTATTTTCTTTGTTTTCTTTGTTAGATATGTGAAATACATCATGTCTATCCTTCTTTGAAATTCTGACTAAACATTTCATTGTATAATTTAATTATTAATATTGTTAGTCTGTCTGTATGTGTATATATTTCTATATGTAAAATTCAATAAAAATATTGTAAAAAAAAAAAAGAAAAAGGATCAATATTATCACATATTGGCTGCGTTTTTTTTTGTTCTTCTTCTTTGAGGAATTTATTTATTTTGTCTTATCTTTTATTTTATTTGTTTTCTTTGTTAGATATGTGAAATACATGAAATGTCATGTCTCTCTTTCTTTGAAATTCTGACTAAACATTTCATTGTATAATTGAATTATTAATAGAATAGAGTAGAATAGAATAGAAAGCTTTATTGTCATCGTATTAAATACAACGAGATTCACAGTTGCCACTTCTGGTCATTGTGCTTTAAAACAAATACTTGACAAGACTAAACGAGGCAGATAAAACATAACAGGTAAAACACACTCAGTTATAAAGCAAATAAAACAAGTAAAGTAGATTTAGTTAGTCTGTCTATGTGTATATATGTCTATATGTAAAATTGTAATTGTAAAAAGGATCAATATGATCACATATTGGCTGCTGTGTAAATGGAAACAAGGAGCAACAGCGCCCTCTACTGGACGACTGTAATAACACATCTATCGCCTGTGGAAACGTCATCCTACAGCGACAACATTATTTTGTGTTTTCATAGCTTAATGTTGATAATAAAGCTCAACATTTGTTTTTTATGCTAATATATCATTATGGAAACTATATCAACTAATTTTACAAGCAATATTTATCTTAAAGTTCTAGTTTTAGTACTATTTTAGTACTAGTTTTCTTTATCTACAAAATAAAAGCCCCCGGAAGTGTGCTCTCCGTTTGTAAACACATGGCTCCTAGTCGTGTCTGATGCTCAATTATGCCCAAACTCTTTGATATAAAGTTCCCAGGAGGATGTAAGACTCTTCCTGAAGGCTTCTGGTCGTCTGTGGACGTGTGGATAAAGAAACCTCACGTTGTAAACAAGCGTCTGTGTGGAGTGAAGGAGACTGAGAGTAGAGATGTGGACAGAAGAGAAGCTCTGATGTTCCTGCAGGATGATCCTCAACTAGCTCTGGATGTTCAGTCCTTCATCACCTGCAGGGTTTCACCTGCACAGACACACGAACAGGAAACCCCCTGGTCCTCTAGTGTCAGGACATTTATTCCTAAAGTCAACAAGTATGGGACAAAGCTGCATAAAGAGGTTATCATCAAAGGTAAGAGAGGACTTGAATGAAAGGCTTTTTACCAAACTCTGTTCTTTCTTTCTTTCTTTCAAAGGTCTTTTTATTAATTGTCAATAATCAATAGAACAGTCTCTATACAGGGGAATTTCATTTTTGTTTTTCTGAACAACACATCATACCTGACAGCAACATACACACAAACAGCCACAGCTTCTTAATTATGGATACATAAAATTCTGTTAATAAAAAATAATAATTTAAAATATATAGATATATATATATATACAAACCTATATACACACACACATACATATATACACATACACATTTATACACATATACATATATACATACACACATATATATATACACATACATACATATACATACACATATATACACATATATACACATACATACACATACATACATATATATATAAAAATAGAAGAGAAAATAATAATAATAAAAAACTCTGTTCTCCTATAATCACTTTTTTTAAAATGTCTTTTTCCATTTCAGACTTTGGCAGACAACAAGTGACCTTTGTTCCATTTGAAGAGGATTCAGAAGGACAGGTGTCTCTGAAGAGGGGCAACATTTATCAGCTGCAGCTCCTCCATCAGGACTGTGAGGAATGGTGAGTGGCTGAATGAGCACTACTAAGAAAGTCCAAATGTTAAGTTCCTAGAGGTAAACATGACTCAGAAATACTCACAAGATAATATGTCCATTTTTTTTGTCTGAATACCTGAATAACTTCAGGTATTTAGAGTAACTAGGACCGTTTTATGTTACCTTGAAAGAGAAAACAACACTATCATCCCATGCAAATGTGTGCGTCTTGAAAGCAAATGTTGGAGTGTCATTTTACAAATTATTTAACTTTTATTTTTTTCTGAAAATTATTTAATATTATTTATCTTTTGGAAATAATTTACACAGAAAATGTGTTCACAGGATCATTATTTTTCTTATTGTCCTCTGTGTTTCTCACAGTAAACCAACATTAATCAAGAAGGAGAAAGACATTCAGTCACTGATATTCAGAAATATTGAATAGGAACTAAAAAAGGAGAAAATTCAATCAGTCTTCATTGTTAATTGAACAAAGAACAACCTGATTAGTTAAAAGAAAAATATTAAATTGCAAAGCAGCCTTCAAGGCCAAGTAAAAAACAGCTTTTTTTATGATTTGATTGATTAAAATAATACAATAACCAAAATCCAAGATGATATATAGTCTCATAACTAAATATTGTATCAATGTATCGCCATGCGTTACTGAATACATGAACTTTTATGCACTTTCTTGTTTCTCCTCACATAAATACACAGTTTAATTAGTATCTCAATGTTAGTATCTTACTTCATGCCTTCACACGGACTACAATAAAAGATAATAATAAGAAGAAGATAATGGAGAAAATCTAGTAAGGCTGCCCCCTCTTAGTCGGCTAGTCGACTAATCGGTCGTTTCGGTCTTAGTCGACTTAAGATTTATTATTTATTTTATGCTTGTTTCATGCTGAATGACTTATTTCAAAGAAACCTACAGTATGAGCACATCTCTGGTAAACACAGGATTTAAAGTGATGCTTTTGTGTGATTCTTTGTGGAGAAACTCAGTTGTACAGATGTCGATTAAATCAACTAATCGCTTAGTCGACAAACATCGAGTGTTAGTTGACTAAGAATTTCTTTGGTCGAGGACAGCCCTAAAATCTAGTCATGAATTTAAGAAAACACATGGCGCAGATATTCAACATGGATCAAAGCTAAAACATGCATAAAAAGAAATCTTCTATCACAGTAAAATAAGATTGAGGAATGTTTATACTGCGTTCAATCTTGAGCACAGCCGGAAAATGTGATAGAGGTGCTATTCTGCTTATATTAGCAGTAATAATAATAGTGATATACAGTATACATTAATGTGTTTGTGATATATGTTGAGATATCAGTGTTTGGGGGCAGTTGTGGTAGGTGCTTTGTAAGTGTACTTATCGGAGAACAAGAGTATATTTATGTAACAGTGTAACTCTGTATTACAATGTGAACTTAGTAAAATGAGGAGGTGGAGGTTGATACAAGAGGCAGTGATGTGTCTCCTGCACCAACTCTTCTTGTCTCTCCTCCTCCGCCTGAGCCTCGTTTGTCCTTGGAAAATGTTTTCAGATGTAAAATTGTGTCCTGCTTTCTAAATCTGATGGATTAAAACAGGACAGTGGGGCAAAAAGGGAAGGATTGTTCAACAATATGTGGATATATCATGGCCTGATTTACCTGCTAGGAAACTACTGTAGATGTTAACACTTGATTTTGATCCAGGCACTCCTAAAGGCAGACACTTAAGATTAGGCAATAACAGACAATAATTGTTGTTAGTGATTTAAAAATGTGAATTTCTGAATTCAAATATTTCACATGAAACACGTTTAAAAAAAGAAGTAAAAATAAACAATCTAGGTGACTCTGCTTCTATCTTCAGGGCCTTGGAGCTGCACGTGTTGGCGTCAGACGCGTGGTTCTCCGATGGCGTGGCGTACCCAAAGCTGCCCTGGCTGTCCTCCGATCTGCTGCCTAAACTGGTGCGCTGGGCCACCGAGTGCAAGAGCAGCGAGTTCAAGAGCACCTTGTCCCTGCTGCCGGTGGAGAAGTACAGCGTCGTGTACCAGCAGCTGAAGGAGAAGTACAAGGCCATGGTCAAGGTAACGTCTGCTCAGTGTACGGCTGTTGTTTTATATGTGAACCGTTAATATTTATTATCTTTATTACTGAGCACTGATATTTTATTCCCGTGCTCTCTAGGTCTGGCCTGAGGTTACAGATCCTGAGAAGTTTGTCTATGAGGATGTTGCAATTGCTACATATCTCCTGGTGAGTTCAAACCTGGTTGTTAATGTTGTTTTAATAACAAAATCAATGATTGATTAATCAATGACGCTTGAATTGGGTCTTGAAGATTAATATGTGAATTGAAAAATAGTCCTCATGCCTCATCTGTCTTTACTTTAAATGTGTGTGACCACCAAGTACACATACATGTCACTACTGTATGTATGTGAAGGATGAAACTCATTTTTTATCTGGGTCAATCAATTTGAGTGTGAAAAACAGCCTTGACCCAGCAGTAAATTGATTCATATGTCATGCCAGAGGCAGGTGAGAAGGCGTCAGCAGCAGCTGCAGGTGTCACCCTGCCGCTGATTGAAAGCTCTCACAAAACATACAGTGGCGTTGAGTCTCTTGTCGCTGTGCTGCAGGTGCTGTGGGCTGAGGAGCGAGCGGAGAAAAGTCTGACCGCCAGGCAGTCCTTCGTGGACCTGGGCTGTGGAAACGGCCTCCTGGTTCACATACTGGCCAATGAAGGGGTAAGCTAGTATGCTACTTCCTGGTGAAAAGCGAACTGAAAGCCCATTGAAGCCTCAGAAAACAACCAGGATATGATGTCTGCCTAATAACCTCATAAACAGTGCTTATATGGGCCTAGTTTTGTACTGAGCTAAATGCAACAACCCGCCGAAGACTGAACTTACTTAGAATCTAAAACTGAACTGAGGACAGTCGCGTTATGAATATAATATTAATTTTATCAGTGTATAATCACCCGAAACTTAGAATTGTTGTGTTTTCTTTAGCTTAGAACGAGCCCTTCATATCTTCATAGGGAGCGAGTCCTCTTCACAGAGTCCACCATGTTGCTCTGCCATGTTTCTACAGTAACCCGGAACAGACAAACCAAACACTGGCTCTATAGAGAGCCTTTTGCGTTTTTACGTTACCTGAAGGCCACCGCAGTTCTCTTGTGAAACTGCGGTAACGTGAGCCGTAGAGTGCAAAACCGTGGTACCGCCAGCCGCCGTCTGACTTCCGTTGCTCCTAAAGTAGTAGTTATTACGGTAAGGATGACCTCTGAGCGAGGCGAACGGCGTTACCACGGTTTTGCACTCGGCGGCTCACGTTACCACAGTCTTGGAGAGGAAGGAGTGAGCGTAGGGGTACTCAGTTGGTTGCAATCTGCAACCACACCACTAGATGCCACCAAATCCTCCACACTGCACCTTTTAGCTAAACAAAAAAAAGCATATAAACTAAATCATGAAAGAATTTAATTGCCATATCTTTGAACTGAACCAAAACACATTTGATTTACTATCATATAGGATAAGAACAAGCAGCAGATCCTCTCATTTAAGAAGCTGGAATCAGCACATATTTGGCTTGAAAAATGGCTATATCTATTATTCAAACAAGATTAATTTTCTTCCGATCAATTCATCAAATAATTGTTGCGGCTCTGGAACATCTGTCGGACTAACTGACACTGCCATAAAATGCATTCACCATAAAGTTTTTTGTTTAAATTAGTAAGGAATATAATACTACTATAACATCCAGATAAAGTGCCTCTTGTAAAAACACCGGCCCTTCAAAGCAGAGATCTTTCAATTAGTCAAACCTTCCCTGGCAGCTTAATCAATGACACGGGGCTGGTGAGGCAAGGTGATGGGATTCATGTCTCTGAATATATAAAACCTACAGCACCGTGTCGCCGTCATGGCCAATCACAAACTGGGACAGGTGTAATTGAAATGACACACAGCGGTTGATAGTCGATAAGCCGCTGACCGTCACGCCGTCTTGTGTTGCAGCATCCTGGAAAGGGCATCGACGTTCGGAGGAGGAAGATCTGGGACATGTACGGCCCCCAGACTCTGCTTGAGGTGAGCGTGCCGAGCACCAAGAAGGCGGACTCATTGTAACCATATTCAGGTTTTTAATTAGTGTTATTATCTTTTCACATGAAACAGGGAATCCATATCGCACGCTGTACTGTAGGTGTCTTTTCAGCTGGCGTCGCCCCCTCACTGCTGCTGCTGCTTACTTTGTGCTTTGATTAATGGAGGGAAGACGGCTTCTACTTTTAAACAGGTTCAACTACTGAGAACTATTTTAAAACATGACAAACCTTTTGTATTAAAGCACAAAACGTAAATCAGGTCGCTCACAAAACAAGCTCACGTCAAGCTCTATTTATATTATTTATATTTAGGATTATGTCACATGATCCTCATCACATATGGAGAGATGAGAATGTTTTTGTCTGTTTCCAAGGCGGAGATTGAAATATGTTCTTTTTGAAGTTTCAAACACCGAGGATTACATTTGAGTTGCAAATAGAAAATAAAACATGGATTTAATTTATGAATAAATAAATAAAAACATTTAAATACATTTTTATTTTCCTCAGTTTTAATAACACTCAAAATGCATTCAAAATATCAGTTTCTGTACCAAGCATTGGTGAGTGAAACTTGAATATATCCCATCTTATTATTAATGTTAGTCCTTGATGATTTTCTGACATTTTATAGACCAAACAACTAATCGATTATTCAAGAAAATAATCAACAGATTAATCAACAATGATAATAATTGTTAGTTGCAGCCCTAGTTCGGACAAAACAAGCATTGGGACATCACCTTGGGTACCGGGAGCAATTTCTTCACTATTTTTTGACACTTATCGACCAAGTATTCGACTGATTAATCGATGATGAAAATAATCGTCAGTGGCTGCCCTGAAATCAGCATTTTAACTGTTAATTATTTGCAAAAATCCAAAATTCAGAAAGAAAATGTGTCTTTTTTTTGTTATTTAACGGTAAAAAAACAGTGAGGTTTTCACACTGCAACAGGCAGTTAAGAGACTCTTGTTTTAACAATTGCTACAGGCTACAAAAAGCAAACACTACTACTGCTCGGGGGACTGAATCCAGACAAATCCGTGTAAACACATTTGCAGGGAAACCTGCGCCCCCCAAATACACAGCACTCTCCCGTATGCCTCCTGGACTCAAGTCATTCATTTGACAACAAGCTGCCGCCTGCTTCCATTTCAGGTCATCTATTATTGACTGATTTTTTTGGGAGCGGATGTGGCAGACCAATCTTTGTGGGCCCTCCGGGGGTGCTGTACTCCGTCTTAAACCTTCATTTGGAGACTCTTTCTGAACCTCACAGGCCTCAGTGCTCTTAACCTACATCACATCACTTGCCTGCTGAAATGAGCTGAAATGGTTTATATACATTTTTAGCTGGATTTGCATCTAAAAGTCATAATTTGTTCAAGTTTTCATATATTATATATATTTCACACTTACAGGTGTTCTGTGATGTATTAAAAGTTTGAGATAAGATAATGAAGTTTCCTTTTTAGACCATTTCCATAAAGTGATTCAGTATCAAATCACGGCGGCGTTGCATCTCTTCTCCGCTCTAAGGAGCTCTTGTGCTTTTTCGGTCTTTGCTATTTCAGGAAAAGGCAATTACTCCCAGCGAGAGCTTCTTATTCCCGGGTACCGACTGGCTGATTGGGAACCACTCGGACGAGCTCACACCGTGGATCCCCGTTATAGCTGCCAGGCGAGTCATCAGCAGACACAATCTCACTCAGCGGCTCAAGTGCCAGCTGATCTCTCCAATTTGGAATAACATTATGGGCCGAGGGAGGATGTGTGAATGTGTGTGTGTTTGTTTCTGCACGTCAGTTCACAAATTTGTATTTTCTAAGGCCACCTGATGGCGATGTTGAGCCTCAGTGTTCTGCTATGACTACAGATGATAATCTGTAGTAATGGCTTCTTGTTTCCTGTTTGTTGAACAGATTCAGAATCTTAAAAAAAAAGATTTATAATCATCATTTCCTTTGGCGCTGGGTAAGAATTTGTCTTTTGCTCTCACTGCAGGTCCTCTTCCTCCTGCCGGTACTTCGTCCTCCCCTGCTGTTTCTTCGACTTCTATGCGAAATACCAGAGACGCCAGTGCAAGAAGTCCCAGTATAAGGAATACATCGACTTCATCACGGAGGTCAGCCAAGTCAGTGGCTTCAACACTGAAGAGGACTGCCTGAGAATACCATCCACCAAACGGGTAGGCTCACGGAGTCCATAGCTCATGTTGTTGACTTCCTATATTTTACACAAGACCTAAACATTTGTCATATTGTGTGATTGACATCTTTTAAATATTTTTTCTTTTAATCTAATCCGCAAAGCAAGACACAAAGTACTATTTAACGACGTAATTGAAGCAGCAGAGCCCAACGTATCATGACCTTTAGTCCTGAGTATGGGCCACGCAGGGAAAACTCTAGATCCTACACTTCCCATAATGCAACTTGATAGTGTCATTAGACCGCATCTTTCAAACTTTGGTAAACTCCCTCCAGAGCCACAGAAGATATTCTACAACTGTTTTCACAGGATGAATAGTACTTTACATCGGTGGTTCCCAACCTCTTTTTCTATCGTTGAGTAAAATAACAACCTCTGACTAAGTGACATATTTTATGGATATTTCATATTATATTCAATGCATAACAATAACAGTACAGAACAACTGATAAACTGAACAATTAACCCAAATAGTTTGTGTAAAACGAGCAATTTAGATGAATTTGTATTATTTCTTGTGAATATTACATCAGAGACGTTATTTTTAGGAACGTTTAAGACAATTATCTGTCTGGATTATGTTTTATTTTTTATTTATTTTTAACCATCATACATACTGAATAGACTTTCTTTTTTGCAAATTCAGTTTAGCTTTAAAATTATCAATTTCATTTAGATTTCTTTACAGAAATGACTGAAATGCTGAAATATAGGCCAACTATATATTTAAAAAAAAAAAAAAGGTTATTTTACATCCCTTAAAATCAAGAAGGCATCATGACCCCTGTGATGCTTTGGCAACCCCTGGGGGGGGGGGGGGGTTGGGAACCAGTGACCAAAAACTCTAGCTCCTACATTTCCCATAATGCAACATGATAGTGTCGTTAGACCCTTCCTGATAACATCTTTCAAACTCCACACCTCCTAGTTTATAACTCAGACTTTGGTAAGCTCCCTCTAGAGCCACATAAAACATTATACAACTGTTTTCACAGGCTGAGTAGTACTTTACATCACCAATAGAGACAGAGCGCAACGCGTCATACTCGGAAAACCACGCCCACTGGAGGGGGAAACAATCGGCGCCACAATATGCAACCAAGGGCTAACAAAATGCCTGTAGCAAGCTAAAAACGTTCAATTTCAGCATGTGAAAGGATTATTTTATGTCTACCAGGGGTGCACTTCATAACTAAAATGACGATGGATGATGATAAAGTTAGCTGTTAGCATGCTAACGTTAGCTATGTGTTGCAACTACTGTAGTTAGGCAATTGCAAACATAATACTGCCTAGCTTTCTGATTCATCCTCACTCCACTATAACACAAGTTTATATATTGTCAAAATGCTTTAACTTACAGAAATATAGTCAGCCTAAAACTGACATTTGGACAAAATGCTTGCTGCACACGTCGGCACACCGAGTGTCAGGATCCTTCAGTTTTCCCATTCTCGCTGCTGATGCCTCACTTTTGTCTTCTTAAAGGCTCAGTTTTTTGTTCCGGCAGCTCATAAAAACTTAGTTCTGGGTTCTTTACCCTGTTGGTAGTGCAACCCCACCACACAGCAGCTTTTAGACATTTTTCTTTTGTTTGCTAGCAGACAAAAGTGACAAGGAGGCACCTTCACACAAGTCAAATGTATGGCGATGAATTGTTTTCCCCTCTGGTGTGGGCGGGACTTAATTATGCTCTGTCTCTATAAAGTGCCCCTTTAACACTTTACCAGTGGGCTGGTCAGCGTAAATAACAAAACAAATGGACTGTTTTGATCGTTAGACGTTTGAAAAGAGAGTAGAAAACACCGCATAATTACGGTTCCAGCTGTATATTCTACCACGCATTGTACCTGGCAGGCTTTCTTTTTTGAAAACGATCACAATAACAGAAAAGATGAGTCTAATCTGTTGATATAAATATACTAAATGTTGCACATTGGAATCGGAGTGGTAAAACGTTAAGGCAGTATGCTGGTTTCTTGATTAGCTGATGCACCTCATACCTATGAAGTCTGTTTTTGGTCTCTGATGTTTCCCATCTTTCTCCAGTGACTCTCCAATAAAGCAGAAAACATGAACTTATTTTTTCTTATCAAAAAACCTCATTAGAATTCTCTGCAAAATTATCATAAAATACATCCCTGTTCTTCAAACAGGCACAGCTGTGCGTCCCGGTCTCCTCTCCACCTGAGCCTCATTTAGCACAGACAGACAGGAATAAATCAAGTCTTTATCGTCCCCAAAGGGACGTTTGTTTCACAGCTGGCAGACATTAATGGCTTCAATACACGTGGACACATAATAACAACAAGCGAGTATTTACTGGGCTTTTAATGATCCGTCATAATCAGTTTGTACATAAAAGCAAAAGCTTCCCAAACATCAGCACATGTATCCAAAATGATGAGTTTGTTTTGTCCACAGTAACATATTGAGGATTTGTATACCTTCTTTTGAGTTTCTGTTCTACACTCTTGAGCCTCAGCACCCATGGGAGTCGCCCTGACATCAAACTCCTTTTTCTGCAGGTGTGTCTGGTGGGAAAGTCGAGAAACTACCAGCTTTGTGACGAGGCAGAGGCAGAGCAGCGGAGAGCTCGTTACATCCAGAGCCGTCAGACCGCCTCTGGGGGCACAGTTCAAAGGTCAGACATCAGAAATGAAGGGCACTGTTGCCATGGGAACGAAGACACCGACAGGACCCCCGACAGCAAGTGGGGAGTGGGGTTCCAGCCCAGAGACAGGGTTGAAGTGGTTCGAAACTGCGCTGCTCTTCCGCGGGACTTTGTTGACGGCATCGTCCTGCAGGTTGCTAATGTGCTCCTGGGAATGACTGAAGATGACGGCGGCGGCGGCGGGTCCTCCGGTGACTGGAATCAAGGAGGTAAACCGCAAAACAGCCACGCAACACCTGAGATAAAAAGTCACACAAGTCTCCCTGGACATGAGCTGCTACTGAAGTGATGAACAAGTTCAGATTAAATCCAGAGTAGGACACATTATCTGTGAGGTTCACTGATCCAGGCTTGTTATTGTGCACTCTGGGGGTTTCTGAGTCATTACTTTGTAACATCTGTTGCAGGGCAGCTGTATACTGTATACTGTATACGTCCTACAAAGGAAGAGATTAGTGTCCACAGAAGCAGTAAAGTTGAGGAAAAAAGGGTCAAAGTTTTCAGGCTGGCTGGCCAACGTAACAGATACAAAGGCTGTAATGTGACTTTTTAGGCTGATTATTTTACCGTAAAAGATCATTGCCTTAGAACCAACATTATACTTAAAAAATGCAGATACTACATTCTACATTTTAATTGTTTTAAAGGTCAGTGTGTAGGATTTGGTGGCATCTAGTGGTGCGGTTGCAGATTGCAACCAACTGAGCACCCCTCCGCTCACTCCTCTTTTTCCAAGACTGTGGTAACGTGAGCCACCGAGTGCAAAACACAACGTTGCTTAGTTTCAGGTGATTATACACTAATAAAAACATAGTTACGAATATTATATTACATTTCTGCTAATAGATCTAAATGTTACACACTGTTCCTTTTAAGAAAGTATTATTTTCATTATTTACATCCCATAGCTTATAATTAAATAAGGTAAGCTGAGCTAGTTCCTCTTGCTTTAGCAGAAGTTTAGCCAGGTTTTTTTGTCCTTCATGATTGGATTTAGCTGCTCTCACATGTAGTTATTACTATTATTACACAATTAAGATGTCATTATATCAAAATGGATCTATTTTATATACAGGTGGGCAAAAATCAATAAGTAAATTTAGCGTTAGCTATCTCACCATTACCTCAGTATTTTAGTAGTTTCAATTTTAAAAAGCTGTACATTTTTTCTGCATTTTGTGACGTTATATTTTTTTATATGGCAACACAGATGTCAAAAAGTGACATTCAGGTTTCAAAGGAGTAATTTGACATTTTGGGAAAATAGGCTTATTCGCTTTCTGGCGGAGAGATGGCGCAGAAGATCGATAGCACCACTCTCATATCTGTCCGTTAAAGGTGCTCTATACCATATCCAGAGAATGAATATAGCAGCTGTTTGTAATGTACATATATAGAGGAGTGATGAGTGAGGAGAGCCGTGCGGAGGCAATAGAAATGCTCCAAATCTCGCCTTTAGCACCTTTTCAAACCGCCAGCAGCCGGTTAGCTCAGCTTAACAGAAAGAATAGAAACGAGAAAAAAGCGAATAAGTTTGTTCCTCAAACAATTTTTTAAACTCCATTTAGACTGAATATGTAGTTATTGTGTTTGTCTTTTTAGAGCAGCTAAAAGATGTGACCCGAACACTTCCAAAACAGCACGGATGAATCACTTCTCACATTTCTCGTCACTGCCTTAAAATATATTTCTTGGCAGCCTCTGCGGCCCGAACCTCTCGTCTGATCGCCCCTCCATTATCCTCTCTAACCCCCCCCCCCCCACCTCTCTCGTCAACACCCTGTCCCCCTCTCTGCATCAGGCACCAGGGCCTTTGTGACACACAGCGGCGCCACTTTGAACTCCGTATCTCTGCCAACCACTTCCTGTGCTACATACGCACGCCGCATCACACACATTATATACACACCGCCCACGCATCACCTTTGTCGACGCCTCCGCACCCCCCCAAACCCCCCCACTGCTGCCACACAGCCACACACAATATGAATGACATAAGGAGATGAGGACTACTATGATTAAAATATCAGTGCTGAAATTAGAGGTAGAAAAATATGAGCGAATAAAAGGGAGACTGTAACCCGGTATAGAGATGACTGGATGAATAATGCACCACCTTCTATGATTTATGCATGAGTGTGCATTTGTATGGAGGTATTCCTACCAGTTATCTGCTGTGTAAGAACAAAGGGTAAATTCAGGGCGAGCCAGCCTATATTGAGGAGATCCAGGCGGGCCTCGGAGTCACGGAAAGGGCTTTGAGATTCGGTTTCTCTCCGTTTCTTCAAAGAGTATGAGGATTATTGATGTTTTAATCTGTTTTTGATATTTGAAGAAGTAACATTTTGGTTAAATAGCTCCCTGGCTAAGTCCAACTTTTGTTGAATATGTTTATCAGTTGCTACTGAGCGCCCAGTCGATTTTTTTTATCTCTCTTTGCAAGTGCAAACAGATCTCAAATACACATATTTATCTCATAAACTAAAAGGCTTAAAAAAGAACAGTGTGTAAAATACTGCTGTCCAGGTTCTGGGTATAAAACCTCAGTATTGGCCAATTTCTTTTCTTTTTTCTTAACAAAAAGTGTTGAGTTGGCATCAAAATCTTGGTCAGCTTCTTTGACTTGTTGTACAGGTATCTCCTGATCAAAATCAGGAAACTTTTCTAACTCTAAACTATGTTTTATTTAGGCAAAGTTCATTATTTGAAGCCAATATAGACAAATGTACAAGCTTTACTGCTGCTATACAGCGTGATAATTGTGCCCTGAAGTTAAAACGCTGTATATCTGAATGGCGTTTCAAATAGTTAACGTGTGAAATGTGCGACCGTGTGAAGCTGGCTTCTGTAGCTTTGAGTCAAGTTACTAATTCATGCATGCTGCTGTACTGCTGACTGGGCTCAGGTAGTTATGTAACCATGCTGAGAACGAAAGTCAGTGTGTAGCTGTACACTTAATATGCATCACACTCTGCAACACTTAACCTCAAATCAGTAAAATCTGATTTTTACACATCTTTTTTTCTCAAAAGACAAGTACAGTAAATTAAAAAAATCCCATAGTATGTTATTAACTAGTGGGCGCCTCCCATCACACTTTTTGCCAAGTTAGGCCAGAATTATCATCTTCAGATGCCGTCTTCACTGATGAACTGCACTCACCCCACACTCGTGCATAAGATTACACTTTGTTCATAATATTAGAGCCACAGCAATTAGCTGATTTATCGATTAGCCGGTCAATAGAAAGTTAATCGGCAACAGTCATTTAAAGGAACAGTGTGTAACATTTCAGGGGATCTATTTGCAGAAATGGAATATAATATTCATAACTATGTTTTCATTAGTGTATAATCACCTAAAAATAAGAATTGTTGTGTTTTCGTTAGCTTAGAATGAGCACTTCATATCTACATAGAGAGAGGGTCCTCTTCACGGAGTCCACCATGTTTCTACAGTAGCCCAGAACGGACAAACCACACACTGTCTCTAGAGAGAGCCTGTCATGTTTTGACGTCACCTGAAGGCCACCGTAGTTCTCCTACACGCTTGTGAAACTGTGGTAACGTGATTCGCAGAGTTTAAAACCGTGGTACCGCCAGCCGCCGTCTGACTTCCGTTGCTCCTAATGTAGTGTTATTGTGTTTAGGATGCCCTCTGAGCGAGGCGAACGGTGTTACCACGGTTTTGGACTCGGCGGCTCACGTTACAGCAGTCTTGGAAAGAGAGGAGTGAGCAGAGGGGTACTTAGTTGGTTGCAATCTGCAACCACACCACTGGATGCAGTCGACAAATCCTACACACTGCACCTTTAAGTCGTGTTTTATGACAAAATGGCAAAACACAAGCGATTTGAATGCGTCAACTTGGGCTTTGGGAAATTGCAATTGGCATTTTCACTATTTCCTGATATTTTAAAGACCAAACCGTTTGCTAGAATAATCTAGAAGGTAACTGGCACATTGTTCTATAATGAGAATAGCAGCCCTACATAATAGTATGTTGGGAATTAAAAAGAAATGTAACGTTCCTGGTTTCAGAGATATTAATTTAATATAATTTAATTTAATTTAATTTAATTTAATTTAATTTAATATTTTACAGCTTTGAACAAGATTTTACTTGAAAAAGGAAATATTTTGATAAAAGTCAGCAAAAAGATAATTTTGTGTAGCAGAAATATGTTTTTTCCTCTCATCTTGTGACCCTTATGGATAATTCTGACTCGCAGGTAAATATATTAAACTATTTTGACAGGCAATAAAATCAAATCATGGGCGAACCTGTATTACAGCTGTGCTCTTGGCACTGATCCTTTCAGATGTTCTGTTCACCGCTCGGCAATCTTAGAGCTAATTTTCTCCACTCAGCCTGATTCTGAATTGACTTAAGCAGCAAAAACAATCCTCCGCAACAAGCAATCAATCGCCGGCCATCTTAGCGTTTTGCACAGGGGACGCTCAGCCCTTAAAAAAAAAAAAAAAAAGAAGTCCAACAGTACGTCCGGCCGAGCCATTATTAATCGTCTCTGTTGGTCTTAGTCCAAGCAGAGTCTGCTCTGTCAATACCGGCCTCCTCCCATTAATCCTCATTAACATTGTAGGCAGTAAAGGGCAGCTCTAAACGCTGTATTGATATTATATTAAGGCCTGGAGCTCCCTGGCGTCTGGGCTGAGGGACGGCAGTCTGCCCGGTTTCACACTCGGCAGCGCAGGACTGTCTTTGGCCCTGAGAGTGTCTGTGCATGTGGGAGTGTGTTGCATATTTTAGGCATTAACTCCGCTGTTTGATCAGCTAAGTTTAGGATGTATTTGGGTGGACAATATGTTTTTAGAAAACCATAAATTCAGTGTCCAATTATGAATAAACTATATATTAGCTCTAAAATAGTACATTAATTTCTTTGCACTTGGATGAAACTTGGATCAAAGACAACATATTTCACATATTCAATCATCTCTAAGCCAGCAGAGGTTGCCAGAGATTTTGTGTAAAAACTATGATGAAGTTCGCATTATGATGTCTGCAGATTTAGGTCAAATATTGTTATGAAACGGCACAAAGGAGCATTAGCAAACCCGCGGTGTGTCCCTCTCCAATATGTCAGAGAAAAGAGGAGGAAGACTGTCATTTGTACAAAGCAAAGGTCAGTCCTGATTGAATTCTTTTCAGGGGGTAAAAGGGCAACGCCACAAATACAGAAAATCTCATGAAACGGAGCACCGAAGGCGGACCGCTGCTCCGAGTACATCATCATCTGCTTACTACTTGTAGCATAGGACTTTATGCATTTCAATATTCTACTTTTTTTGCTCTTTGGTATCTAAAATTAATGTCCCAGTTGGGGGGGTGAGGGGGGTGATGACAGTGACTCATGCTCTCCAACGGCCGGTGGGAGTTGCAGCGGTGAAATGCATGCTGGTTGCTCTGACAGCTTGTTGGAGCAGCTTTAATTGAGCACACTTCACAGCCCTGAGTTACACTGAAAGACAGAGGTGTTTTCTTCCCCCCTCTCTTCCTGAAAAATGTTCCGTATATAGCATTGATCACCCGTTCACTCGTCACAGAGACGACGTCGCTCTGCCTCTCCAAAAAACGACATCGACTCAAGCCAGCCAGCTTTATTCGTATCAGAGGATGAAAATCATTTCTATGCATGCCCGAAGCAGCGTGTTAATATATTGATGAGTGTAACATCGATAGACCTCCGCCCGCTCCTTTGTCACTCTGCTCTTTCATCCTCTTCCTCCCCTCCTCCTCCTCCTCCTCCTCCTCCTCCTCCTCCTCCTCCTCCTCCTCCTCCTCCTCCTCAGGCAGCCTCTCTGTGAGCGAGGTCGCCGGGCTGCTGAAGCAGGAAACCCTGCAGCTCCTGAAGAAGGAGTGTGGAGGCCTTCAGACGCTGCTCAAGAACAACCACCAGGTCTTTAGAGGTAGTTGGATTACACGCTTTATTGACATTTTCATAGCTTGTCTACATAAAAAATGGGAGGAAGGTGTTTTCCCAATTTGTGGTTGAATGTAACTTTTCACTGAAAGAAGCAAACTAGTTTTGCAAAACTCAGTTCACTCACAATCTTCATCAGCAGAGGGAGTTCACTCAGTTGTCATGGAGATGACTGCAATTACAAGTCCAAAAATGAACTTGATAGTTTATCCATTGTACACTGACATTATCCCTCATTAAAGAAAAACTACTACTTCACACTATGACTGAGGTAATCGCCAGGGTTGCATGTAAAGACAGATTTCAAACTAGTGTTAAAAATACAGAGAATTTGCGTACTTCATCTAGACCACATTGAGATGTCTGTAATTTATTTGATTGCTCCATAACTGATGTTTAAACATGCTTGATTTCCATTGACTGCAATGGTTCATATGAGGATAGAAAATAATGTCAAAAATTGAGTTTTTGAGATGGAATAGTGAAATTTACCACCCTACATCTACCATAACCTCAAAGTTGAAAGTTGCAAAGTTGTTGCACGTACGGCTGATTTGTTTTGAATTTCCAAAGTTTTAAACTTTAGACATTTGCTGTAGCGCCACCATCAGGACTATTAGCCCACGAAGCCGGTTGAAGAAGTTTAGCATATAGGACTATGTGCAAAGTTTGGTTTATTTTCATGCATGGGAAGGCAGATTTCCTAGTAGGAGGAATAGTAATAATTTTTGACAAAAACAAGAGGGACCCTCAGAAGAGCTGCCGGCCGGCCCCTAATAATTAACTTTTAGAGTGCCGTTCCCTCAATCTCCCTCATTCCTATCATCTCTACTGTTTTCTAACACAGTTGCTCATATTTTGCACTGATGATTCAACTTGTTATTGTCACTACTATGCAGAAAATAAACTGCTTGTTTACTGCTGGAACCCCAGAATAACTCCTCCACTTTGCGACTCTATAGGAACAGATATATTTGTAACTTTTGGAGGGAGCACTTTATTCTGAAGAGGTCTTGTATCCTGTCATTCCTTCTCTTTCAGTGGAAGGAGGGAGGGTGCACATAAGAGACTGGCGGGACAGGAAGTCCTCCAGGGCGGACACCAAGAGGAAGCCCGTCGTCCCTGGTGCCCTGAAAACTCGCCCCTGCTGGTTCTACGACCACCACCCTCAGCGCTGCCCCCTGCAGGCCGAGGACTGCGCCTTCGCCCACGGACCGGATGAACTCCGACCCTCGACCAGACCTCTGAAGAAGATGAAAATCGATGCCTTTTGATTGGCTCATTCCTCCTGACACACTTTATTTAGTTGACTTTTAAATTGAGAAACTACTTTTCTAATTAACAACATTGACTCTTACCATCTTTGCCCATTTATCCTCCTGGAAAAGTTCCCGCGTCCAGCTTTGCAACCACAAAGAGGAAGGAGTTAAGGTCCAAGCAGTGTGAGTTTTATTGATGCCACGTTGCATCATTTCTGGGAACTTCACAGTCTCCTCTTTCTTCTGTGTGAGGCTGCCAAAATGTGATGCTTCCTGGTGCAGCTTTAGGTTTCACTGTTGGAGCTGGCTGACACCTCTGGCTCACGTCGTCTGCTGAAATTTAATTTCAAGGGATTCTTTTGTCTTTCTTTTTATTTATTTAAGAAGTGGACTTTTGTTGAGCTCGGAAAAATTGTACACTTTCTGTATATTAAAGTGTATTTCAAGCTTCATGTTTTTACTTATTTAAAGATCATCAAGTCTATCAGGGACTTTTTTTTTCTTGTTGAGCACTTATCAACTCTTCCCTCCACTGCCGTAAAACTTTAAAAGCTTCTATATTCTTCACTTGGACACTTAATTCACCTCAGACAGGTACTTTGAGGTTCACAGGCAGGGCGGGTGGATAAAGACCGGACAGCGTTTGAACAAAGTAAATGTTAGCGCTATGAATTATTTGTTGGCAGGAGTTGAGGGGTGTCCTCTCTGGACGGGCGCTCACTGCTGTGTGTCTCTCTAACACAGTTTGCCATCACCCTGTGGCTCAAATGTCAAAACCAGTAAGGCCCGCCAAGGGACCGCAGCGCGCTGATGGGAAGCATCTCCTCAGGGTTTGTTTGTTTACGTGAGTGAAACAACAATCACACCAATGATGCAGTAAAGCATACGGACAGACTATTTAAATCTAGTCACATATATAGAGGAGGAATGTGAAGTGACAAAGCAGACTGGGAATAATGATGTTTGCATCATTTCTCACTGGTAGTTTAACAATGTGATGTCTGATGTTTTGTTTTGGATATTTGAGCGGTGTACAGGTACAAGAGGGATTTAAATCAAATTCTTTGCATTTGATTGGACTGCTAATAAGTAGGCGGGCTTAGAATGTAGCGTGATAATGAGCCTCAACACACGCCTCCCTTGTCGCTATGGTTGCAGATTGATTGATGGATGGATGTCATGATATTATTGGTTGAAATTGGTCAGTACTAGCTTACGTAAGCACACGTCATATTTAGTTTTTTTACTTAAGACTATATATTGACTTTATTATCTTATAATATAGAACTTAGTATCGTATAATTTTTAATAATTTAGTTGTAATTTTGACATATAAAGTCAATCATCTCATAATTAAGTTTATATTTTGGTATGTTATACTGTATATATTTTTGACCTAAATATTCAAATTCTTGACATAGTTTTGACTTAGTATCTCATAGCTTTGTTTATAAAGTCATATTTTTTACTTAAAAAGTAATAATTTACACTTACTATCCCCATTTACACCTTACTATCTCATCATTTTTTACCTTAGAAATACTATAATTTGACTTATTATCTCACAATGTTGACTTAAAAAGACTACTGTATATACTGCCTTTATTATCTTTATGATCTAACTTAGCAACTCATCATTTTGACAAATTAAGTCATATTTTTGACTTAGTATCGCTCTTAAAAAGTCAAAACTTTGACTTCTCTCATAGTTGATCTCAAAATGTTTAACTTAAGACTATATATTGACTTTATTATCTTATCATTTTGACCTAGTATTGCATAATTGTGACTAATTTAGTTGTAATTTTGACTAATATGAGCAATCTCTTAATTGTATTTTAAGTCTATATTTTGGTATCATATATTTTCGACTTAAATAGTCAACATAGTTTTGACTTAGTATCTCACAAAAAGTAATAATTTACACTTAATGTCCCCATTTACACCTTTCTATCTCATCACTTTGACTTTAGTATCTCATAATTTGAACAAACTGACCCTTAAAAAAGCAACTGCATCCATATTAAGGACACAACACCAAAATCACTGAAACAGCGGTGAGTCCTGTCTCAGGTCTGAGTTGTATATCGTGTGTGCACTGAATCCATTCCCTGGTTGTCCTGTTCAGAGGATAAAATCCATACTGTGGTTGAAAGGGACATCCTAAGGTTAGTTACATATTAGTAGACTAGATGCCCCCACATCCCCTGCAGCTCGATGGCTGTGTCATTGAATATTGATGAAGACGTACATGTATTTACTCAGTCTGCCCACAGGTTCAACACATGGAGGAAGCCCTAATCGTTTTCTGGACAATTTACCGTTGATGAAAGGCCATTTAGACGTAAGTGATGCGTAAGTGATGCTGTGATGGACATAGTGGAGATGAAAGTGTGTGGTTGTGTCTTGACAGGCTGTACTCATATTGTGTACAATGTGTGGGTTTTAATAACATGCTCAAATCATTTCTCCCTCTCTCGCCCTCCCCCCCCAACCTTCCCCCGTGTCATTATGCTGCCAGGAAGAAATCAATTCATGAAAATACTCGTGCAACTCAGGGTCTGCAAAGATTGTCGATGCAATCGACCTGCTGCCCTACATTTAACTGCAGATGAGTTTGACGTGGTCTGGGAGCGGAGGTGTTCACCTGCCTGATCCTCAACTCCACACACACTTGCAGCCACTCTTGCCATGACCTTCTGACCGCAGTCCCTTCTGACCGCTGTTCAATAAGCCATCATTATGACTCTGTTTATGTCCGCCTCGCACTGCTGCCCTGGAGACCAGAGGAGGAGGTCCAGAGTAAGCAAAATTACCCCCCTCCAACACCACTCTCCACACTGACTGAGCCTCCCTGTCCTCGGCCCTCACGTAAACACTGCATAGGAGGTCTGCTGCTCACCCAACTGAAGAATGCATCATCGTGCACAAAACAACAACTGCTACAAACAAGAAAACTGTTTTCTCTGCACAACACTGGCTTAGGTGCTTTCACATTTATAACGTAGTAGGCATAGTAGGCCCCTATTGACCCACATCTATGGTGCTTATAGCAACTGATAACGGCTATTTAATGGCCTGATAACAGTCGAATCGGGTGCTCTTGACCAGTCAAATTACATACTTGCCAGGCACTCTACAGTACTAGCTTTTTCTAGGGCTATCAATCATATCACACGGTCTTCATCATACAGCAATAAGTGATGATTATGAGATAAAAACACTAGTGGTAGGACAGTGGTTCCCAACATGGGGGTTACAAGAATAATCTGAGGTGATTAAGAAGATAGGAAAATATAACCAAAAACATTCCTGCAACACAAATGTATGCTTATTTGTTCCTGACTTCTTCCCAAATCTTTGCTTTTTCCTGTCTGCGAAGGAAATGTCTTTGGTTGAAATGCTCACAGCTCATAAATGTGCAACCTATGATGATGGGTCTTGAGTATGGCTTGAAATATAAAGGTCTTAGGCAAATAATGGTGAGAACCAGAGACTGTTGATATGGGAGCTGCACATCACAACATGAATTCCTGTGTGTGCAGTCAAATCGGTTTCCAGATATCAGGATCCTGTTGCCGTTCCAGCGGAAAACTATGTGAACTATGTAAACAGACTGTTTCCTTACACAATGTCTGATACTGAACAGGGGCTCCAGTTCTTTTCTTGGTTTCTTTTGGTCTATACGGTGGTTGAATGATGTTCATCAGCTCTGCAGATTTCCAGTCTTCAGTCCGCAGGAATGAATTAGAGATGGTGAAAGTGAAAGAAAGGACAGAGGGGGACAGACAAAATTACTCCCCATGCTTGAAATCTAGGTCAGGGAGAAGTGGCTGCATCTCTTTGCCTAAGCCAACAACTTTTCCTGTGTTTCCCTCATGCTTTATTCATTGTGGCACCATGGGGCCCGGTGATGTACAAAAGTCTCTCTCAGCAAAGCGGGCTGTGTAGGACTGCAACGCTGACAGCTGTCGCTGCGATGAAGTCTTTTGTTTGACTGTTGCTGCCTTACAAAATCTCTTTTTTCTTCTCAGTTTTGTGAGTTTTCTGGAGAGGGGTTGTTTAGGTAGCTACATTACTTTGTGTCAATATCTGTATTTATTTACGCATGAATCTATAGGAACCGCCACATTTTCCCCTCAATTGACAGTTCACTGAGCCTGTTGCTACGCCTGTCAAGCTTTTTGTTCTTACAATGATAACTTGAGGGGATTTATCACTTGAAATACATCGTAAATTGTTAAACAAACCTTGATTTCAGACATTATGAGACAAACGCAGGTTTCTCATTTATAACTGCCGACTATTTTGCCATCTGAACTGTCGCTAGCAGATATTACCCAGCCAACATTTGTATGTGGGGCCCATGTGGGTAGTGAATGGGCTGAAAAATGGGCCCTATATGGGATTGTCCGTGGGTTCCATAATGACCCCGTGCCAATTGCCCTTGTGGGTTTCATGCAGGAGTACACTGGATGTTATATGGGCCCAATCTGGGCAACATAAACCAAAACCCATCTCGCCCCCAGGTTTAAGTTCTATGTGGATACTACATGGGGACAACACGGCCTGAAATACGGGTTGTAAGTGGGTTTGTCCACAGTTTCCATGTTGGTCCCATTCACTAATTTCCAAGTAGTGACCCAACTAGAACACACACGGGTAGCCCACATGGGGAGCCCATGTGGGACCAACTTAGTTGATCCAAGTGGGCCCCAGATAAGATGCCCATTTTGGGCCCATACCCACTTGGTACCCAGGTACCCCCAGCAGAACCCATGTGGGCCCACATAACCATGTTGGCTGGGTATTAGCTGTAGCCAGCTAATTCAGCTAACGTTAGCTACATAAGTTGGTCGAAAACGCTGTGTCATGCTGACTTGTATTTTCAAACAGTAGCTATGTTTCACTTTTAACGTTAAGAGAAAAGTGGATGAGGAGGACTAATCAATGTGTTCTTGGATAACGAGTTTAGCTAGCTAGGGTTGTTGGAGTAACTCTCTCAAAGCTAACAGGAGAGCCGCTAACGTTAGCGTACGTGTTCACACACCGTGTTGAAATACTACGCAGTGGATGTGTTTTTGGTCGCCAATGGGGCTTTATTTAATCTAACGAGTAATCCAACAAATGCCCTTGAATGCCTTTAAGAATTAGGCCATTTTTTCCCAGCAGAAAGTAGCTAGTGAAACAAAAAAACATCGGTAACATAAAAAAGAATCCAAATTCATTAAAAAAAATCATATAAAATAAGAGGTAACATTTGAACCCTGTGTAAAAAAAGATGAATCAAATGGTCGAACTTCGTTTAATCAATGTGTAACGATGAAGTATGTCGTAATAGCCTACTCCTAATCCTACATTTATGTAGCCTATGTATGTAAAAACTTTATTATATTCTTCATATACATACAGGTACATGCATGAAATTTACCTCTACATTTAACCCATCCTTAGGAGCAGTGGGCTGCTTTGGAGCGCACAGGGAGCAACTTGGGGTTCAGTGTCTCGCTCAAAGACACTGTAGGAGCCGGGGATCGAACCGCCAACCTGGTCAAAGGACGACCCAGCTACAGCCGCCCCACAATGTAGGTATGTTTTTTTCTCTTCATCTGATGGAGCTACACACCTTTCACTTACTAAATATTCTGTGATTTGCTTTTGGCTTGATGATTTCAAAAGTACTAATAGAAAGTGTATTAAATACTCATATGAACTTTTTTTTGACTTTGTTCCTAAACTTACTTGAAAAGAAGGAGCTCCTAGGAGGATTTTCCAACCACAGAAATGTCCACAACAGATCTTAAATCTCTCCCACTTGATAAGTCGAGGATGATATTTTCATCCGGGCGCTCGATCAATATCTCAAAGCCGACAAGCGGATGGTCACAGCAGATAACACACTTCTGGTCTTTATTTTGGGTGCTTACACAGTCAACCCCTTTTCACTCACTTCACCTCCCCCCCATCCAACGCCCCCTAACTCGACCTTTCCCATCACCTACTCAGACCTGAGTGACACTCAGAGATAAGGGTCTTACATACCTGGTGCTCCCTCAGCGTGGCATCGCATGAACAGAGAGAGAGATAAGGGAGGAAGATTTGTTTGGAAATGTTTCAATCTGACGTTTCACCGTTCAACGCGTACTTCAAAAAGTTGGCAGTGCAGAGCGTGGATGGCGCTGCTTCTCGACACAGAGCTGGAAATACACAATACACACATGGGCCGTGCCGTGGCATCTACCCAATCCACTCAGATTTACATGCAGTTAAAATTAGAGCACAGTTTATGAGTTCCTGCAAGTATAAAGCTGTCTGATCCACTGTATACTCTCTGATTTATCTCATTTATTACACCGAAATTGATTTTGCAACAGAATCTCGGTGAACATAAAACCATAATTTTTACTCACACATTGATCCACAGCATCAAAATACTTTTTTCGCTTGTTGAAATTGCCACTTGGGAGCCAATCCACTCAATTAATATTTGATGAGATGTTAATTTAATACTGTTTTCTGCACAAAATGCGATGCGTCACAAAGTGTGAATTCCCGCTCTCCCAGTGCTCTCCCCCCCCCCCACCCCACACACACTGCTAATCAGATCATAATATAGATTTTCGTTTTTCATGCACTACTTAAATTACCTGTTTAAATCTCATAACTGTATAGTGTCTGGGGAGCGAAGAGATTACATGTTTACATGACAGATTTTCAACTGTAAAAAGCTTCAAAACAGAATGACATTAGTTTTTCCTTTTAGGTGTTTTTCATCGTAGCAGTCCCTCATTCTTTGGTACTTGTCTTGTTTTCCCCCCGAGTTGATTGGAGGGTTATTCAGATCTCTTCAGAACTGAGAGCAGCTTAGTGCATTTCCCCTCTTGGCCAATCAGGGTGTCACGACGCCCTTTCTTCGTGACCTAAGAGAGGTCGGGAATCGCACACCCAGGGCATTCTGATCCTTCCTCGACATAATGCAGACCTCATTTTAGATGATTCAGCCAGAAAACTCTGACCTTTAGGCCTTTTTCAGACTTCTTTTTTGAGACTTCTGTCTGATTGAGGGTGATTTTAAGCATTCTGAAACCAAGCTGGAGTGAATATTAAAGAACACCTTAGGTTACCTGCATCAGGGCCTGCATGCTTTATTTTTTTATACTATTAATTGGTTTATTTTCATTGAAACCATTTTTATATATAATTCCTTATTATTAAAGAGGCATTTGTTTAATATCGAAGAGCCATTTTATTATAATTGAAGAGGCATTTTTTCATTGGGAAGGCGCTTGAGATTTGTTTTCTGTATTGTGTGTTTGGGAACTGGTTCTCAGGCTTCTTCCCGATCAGCTGAAATCTGGGAATTCACTACCGCTACAATCTCGGAACTCATCGGCTATCGGTCTGATGACAGATAAGCTTCTGGGGTTTCGGTGTAATGAGCGGATATCCGGGCCAAGACTTCCTTTCCCTGCGCTGCTCATGGTTTCTAGTCTGATTAGCAATTTAGGATGCGAGACTGGAGTTAGAGTTGAGAGACGACGTGTACGACCGGATTGTTTCACAAGTAGCCAGTTTACAAGCTAATTTGAAACTAATAAAAAGCTGAATTATCATCAGACGACAGCTGGTGGGCTCCCAGATTGCATTTCGGCCAAAGCGTTCCGCCTCGTTTGCTCTCCGCACGGACTGTTTACCTGCATTCAACCAAAGCCTGCTCCAACGTAATTGGTCGATACCTCTGGGACTACAAACGGAAACCAGAACGCTTCTGATACCAAAATATTGTCCCGTTGCCTAAAGATTCTACAAGTGAATGCAGAATCTGTTTATAAAGATTACTACTACCACAACATAACATATTTCCTATTCACATTGATCTTTTATTCAGAGTTTTAGAGTAAAATGTAAAAGGATGATAAACATAAAACTATGATTTCTGTTCAAAGGTATTATTTCCAAAGTTCTCTAAGTTAAACGAAGACTTTGTGTGTCAGGCAATTGATATCCCCGACACACAAACTGACACTAGCCGCACATCATTATAAGCTCAGGACAGATGCTAGACTAACGGCTTCACTGTTGAAACAACAACATCATGGTTAAATAATAAGAGATGACACTTTACTGACTTGCTGCTGCTTTCACTCAATGTATCATCTTGTTGGCACACCCACTGGTCCAACATTTCCAGGTTTTTGGTAAAAAATGGTTACAATTTCACAGATTTTGTGTCAGTGGTGACAGTATAAATTTATAAAAGCTGTTTTTTTTGTGAACAAATATTTATTGCATTATTACAGTAGAAAAACAAACAAGTCACTCACATATAGACACAATTATATTCCAAACAAGCCAAAAAAGAAAGATGGTCTCAATAATAAAACGCACTTCAACACATTTCCTCCAAACAAAAAATTAACAAAAGCCTCAGAAAACAGTTAAAAGGGAGAAAAAAGAAAAACAAATTCTAAAAAGGAAGAAGACAAACATTTTTTTTTTTTTTTTTTAAATCTATACAAACAAAAAAAAGGATATTGAGTGCAGTAATTCCAACAACATCTTAACCCCCAATACAGTAAAGTGTTATGATAAAAACAAACATTTATGACATTTATCAAACAATCCTTTAAAAATTACAAATTCAAATAAGCTAATTCCTAATCACATAAGAAAGTATGGAATTTAAGTTGCTTTTGTATAAATGGAAAACCTTTTCTTATCACATGGAATCAACACACAGTGTCGAAATTTTATTACATTTACAGTTTTTCCACATTGTTAATATGCATTTTTAGAAACAACAGACCCAGTTGTGAAAATTAGATGACACAACGGCAAGACTGTTACCCAAGTGCTCCATATTGTTCTAAAATCTATCCACACATCCACACAATCCATCTGCGTCTTGTTGCACAATCACCTTCTCTAATCAATTGTATTAGCAGCTTCCACGGATGAATCGTATAGTGTCATTCTCGTGGGACACGAGCACATTCAATTTAGGTTTCATGATGCAATATTACATAATCTGTTTTGCTTTTAGAGTGACATCACACCTTTAGCTGATCATCATGTGAAGAACATTAAAGTGCTGTGAGCATCCAGCTCCCATGAGTTAAACGACTCGCCTTCACTAACTTGCTAAAGTGAAAAAAGCAAATGCATCTAACCAACACGAGAGCAGCTCGGCAGCTCTGATGTGAAGTGAAAATGGGGGTTACCATAGAGGCGGAAACTGGGAGGGGTTGTCGTTACCATGGGCGACGGGCCGAGGTGACCCAGATGGCACAAAACCAGCTGAGCCTATTGGACCGCTGTGCTTTGACGGCTACACTGCATTACCCAGAAGTCTCTTGTCAAATCGTGGTCACACCTCTGATTGAACACATACTGTAGTGTTGCATGATGGATGGACATAATCCTGCATTTAAGCTGTCCAGGAAAAATAAAAAAGCATCTGTGGTTACCTTTCATCAAGTACAGCCTCTCCAAATACAGTGTTGTATTAGCTGTGTGTGTGTGGAGCCAATAAGGAAAAGTGAAAAGTTCAAAAACAGTGTCAAAACCAGTGGGCAACCTTCAGGTATGAAAAGTGAAGCCAATGCTGAAGTGCCTTAAACTTGCATTCTTTCTAATAGCCAGCAGGGGGCGACTCCTCTGGTTGCAAAAACACAAGATAATTACCCTACTTCTCACTTGATTTATTACCTCAGTAAACATTGTAAACATGAGTTTATGGTCTAAATCGCTAGTTTCAAGTCTTCTTCAATACAACATGATGTTCATTTAGTAAATTATGGTCCCATTTAGAGTAAAAATAGACCATAAATCAGGGTATGCTTTAGGGCGTGGCTACCTTGTGATTGATAGGTCGCTACCACGGCGTTGTCCGGTCTGGGAGTTGTCTGTGTTTTCGTTTTACAACTTTAACCCTTTCCCAGTGTGTTTTCAGTTCATGAAAGTTAATTATAACCTTTTGGTCGCCTAAAAGTGTCTTATTCAGCGTTCGGTCGTACTTAGCTCCACCCTCTTGTGTCTCTTCTGGTTGCAAATAACCAAGATGGCGACGGCCAAAAAGGCGAACTCAAGGTTTCAAAACTGCAGTCCACAAATCAATGTATGACATCACGGTGACTACGTCCACTTCTTATATACAGTCTATGGCCAGTAGGCGATCAGCTTAGTTTAGCATAGCTTTTTTTTTTTTTTTAAATTATTGTTTTGGGGGCATTTTTTAAGCGTTTTATTGATAGGACAGTGGATAGAGTCTTGGAAAGGGGGAGAGAGAGAGATGACATGCGGAAAGGTCCACAGGCCGGATTCGAACCCGGGTCCACCGCTGCCAGGACTGAGCCTTGGCCACACATGGGCGCCCGCTCTACCGACTGAGCTAGCCAGGCGCCCTAGTTTAGCATAGCTTAAAGACTAGAAGCATAAGGAAGCAGCTAGCTTGTCCAATGTTCAAAGATAAGCTTAGCAGCACTTTTAAAGCTCCATAATTGAGTCTGCACACAAACAGAAATGTAAAATTTTGTTTTTTTTAAGGTGAGTTACATGCTGGCTAACAGCAGCTCAGCGAGGTGACTTCCCAGAGCTTGTTGTCAGTTGCCTGACAGATAAACTTGTGGTTGTTGAGAATTAGTTACAGCACATAAAACCATAAACTGTCATTTTTACTTTTCTGTTTGAGTATGCTAACAGTTTTCTGGCTCTCTCTTACTCTTGCCAAGTAAGTGAATAAGCGTTTCCCAAAATGTCAAACTATTCCTTTACTATTCAGACAGCCCGTTTGCACAAAAAGGCATATAAATACCACGATAATGCGCAAAGCATTTAGCGTGCAATACGAAAGCCTTTGTTGCTTTTGACGTGTCATTTGTGCTCCATGTAGTCTGTTCTGTGTCCAATGTCAAAGCATTTGCATATAAATGCTATGAGTTAGCAACGTAGAATAAAAAACGAGAAAGACCACTTATGGTGGGCGGGTGGGGAGATCCAACAAACACAGGACTTCTAACCAGGAGACCAGTGTTTTGTTTGGTTTTGCAAGTTACATTATGGACGTTTGTCACGTGTTGTTTCTTGACATTTGTGACGTGTTTTTCTTAGTAATGTTACGTCGTTTCTGTATGTACTCATTTTAAGCCCAACCATGACTTTTTTTCCTAAACCTAAGTGAGTGGTTTTGTTGCCTCAACCTAACTATGGATGTTACCGTAGTTTTGGTGTACAAATGACACGCGAAAAGGCTAAAATGCGTCCTGATAACACGCGGAATGTCCGTTTCATGTTGTGCTATTTATACGTCTTCCCGTGAGACCGGGTTGTTTCAGATTAATGATGTTGCTTGACGTTTGGCTCATACCCAACCTACTGATAAATGTAAAAGCCTTATAGCCTCATGTAAGTTTCATATAACAGATGCAAACTAGCGCAGGTTTTTCTAATGATCAGGCAGATTATTGATGCCATAAGATTTTTTTCCTGCCACTGTACGTGTAAATCAGACTCACGGCTCTTGTTGAAGTATGTAGGCTGTACTTTACCTTTTTACTATGCAAGGCGCTCTCACTGTAGTGAAAGATATGGGCCTGAAATATTTAGTGCTGCAGTCTTTGAGAGTGTCATAGTCATGGCTGTGCTATGATATTAAAGGTGCAGAATGTAATCTAATGGATCTGAGGGACTTCCTGTGATTGAATGTCCCCCTGCCTCATCACTAATGAGATTCTCAAAATCTTTTACAAGATACCAAACACCAGAAGCCACATATAGCAGACACTTTCATTATTTAAACCGGCCCGCATGGCCACAATAAAAAAAAAAAAGGGCATCCGCCTCAAAATGTCTCTCCTCAATCTAATCGCGCTTCGACAGGGATGTTTGTTAGCCTCTTCTTTGCTTTTAAAGACTCCCGCTGCCTCCCCAGAGAGGGGAAGAGTGGGCGACGGCGGTGGACGAAAATAGCACCCGTCGAGGAAGGATGAATCAACGCTGCACCTTATGCTTAATTAAAGATTAACGAAGAAATTACTCGCTGGCGTGGAGGTTTCTCAAAGCCCCACTTTACTTCTCTGATTAGGGTTACGTAACACTTGTTAATACTGCATGGACTGCGCTAAAAAAGAAATGCTATCTGCCAGAGTGGCAGAATCAATCCTGCCATGACAGGACACAAAATTTGAAGCTGGTGTGTTGCCAGCGTATTGATTAATTAGCTGCTCACAGCTGCTAAATCACTTAAATCATACTGATTTGTGTAAAATGTATCTGAATTAATGATGAACCCCACCCCCATGATGTCCAAGCAGTGGACCTCAATTTGTCTTTTGTTTGAAGCACATACAGAGTGGCAATGCTATTCTACTGCTGCAACCGTTCATCCAATCGACTTCACCCTTGGCGGGTGTATTGCTGAGGACTCAAGGAAGTGCAGTGTCGAGTGCGAGCTCTTGAAATATACAGGACACATTTATTAGTATTGCGTTATGTACATGTAGTGTAGGGAACCCCTATTAACTGTTACACGCAGAACAGCATGCTGGGTGCAGCTCGCTCTCCGTCGCTCGCTACAATAGTAACTGTTACACCATCGAACAGCATGCTGGGTGCAGCTCGCTCTCCGTCGCTCGCTACAATATGAACTGTTACACCATCGAACGGCATGCTGGGTGCAGCTCCCTCTCCGTCGCGGTCATGTGTACCCGTAAATTGCGAAAAAACTTGCGAAAATGTACAAAAACACGCTGCCTTGTGACCTATTCGAGACTTAGCTATTCGAAGGTCAATGCCTAACCTAATTATCTCAAGAGAGTTTTGCAATTTGCGTGTTACCTTGGAGACACGACCCTCCGCCGCTCGCTACAGTACATTCAAGAACAGATAAAGAAAAGAGAGACCGGAGATCTATGTGATTTTCTCTTCAACCATTCATCTGATCGACTTCATACTTTAAAAGTGTATTGCTCAGGATCCAAGGAAGCGCAGTGTTGTTAAGTTGTTTGGGTCCGTTGCTCTGAGAAAGCTGCAGGCAGCAATGGAGGCCAAGAAATTGCCGCTTTCCGAACAGGCACGTTTTGAATGGGTGTGCAATTACACAATAACCACCTTATTGCACATATGCGATAAGGCTTTCCAGCTTCTCCTCATTTGCATTTGGTGGTGTAGATAGGCAGAGAAAACTCTAATGGTTCTGAAATATTAATTAAATTTGACTGGCTATAGTAAGAAATTATTTTTTATCATCTCTTCACCCAGAATTGACAGCACCTTCAGGTTGACAAAAAACACACTCCTGTTTTTGAACACAGCCAGTGGGAGTTGTAGAGCAAGGAAAGATTACACACACACACACACTTGGGAACTGTCTGGTACAAAAACAGTCTTGTACTTCTGGCAACTGAGCCGTGAAGCTCTGCTCACCGGTGCCTTGAGTTTTCTTGGAGACACACTTCCTCTGTGCGATGCATGCCAGCGACTTCTGCAGTCTTCATGTTTCCACTGTCCAATCCTGGCATACACCTAACATACTTATAAATAATCCTTATAAACATCCAATGTGCCTCTGCTGTGTCAGAAAGCGTAAGGTGGCTGTCCACGCTACTACTTTCCTGCTCGGCCCTCCGTGACTCATGCAACTCATTTAGCATGAGTCACTACACTGCGAGTCCACACCTTCAGGGCCATTCGAGCCTGGAAAATGCCTTGAAGGATGGTCGAAGCAGATGTTTCTGGATACAGCCTGTTCTGGGGGAGTCTTGTCCTTAAGGCAGATGGGTGGCAGTAAAGGTTAGACGAGGATGAGTAAGAGCCGACGCGCTGTGAGATGCACAGGACAAACTGTTACTGGGGATTCAGCTTCAGATCTGTATGTGTGTGTGTGTGTGTGTTTGTGCAGGGAGAGAGAATAAAATAGGTAGAGCTAGAAAGGAGTGAGTCAATGCTTAGACGGTGTGTATTTATTATGGCAAAGGGTTGGAGCACAGGGAGACAGCTGGTGTAATTATAGATCTCATAATATATTAACTGCCGGTAGAGAAAATGTAAAAACGCAGCCTCATGCTGCTGTAACGGTTCATTTTCCCGAACTGTAAAACCCACAAAGTGCTGTAATAAGATAAAGCTTATTCTTTGATAATCAGGAAATCATACTTGAATATGAATATGAATATTCTTTATTAGATAGTGGCAGTGAAGAGAGAAAAATTATGGGACAGGACAGGCAATAATTCGTCAATGATCCTGGGTCCAATTGACTATTAGCCAAGCCCCGCCCTCCTTAGTTACAGTTGCTACGCCTGTCACGTTTCCTGTTCTTGCAGCTAGAACTTCATTTTCAAAACACGTAAATGTGTAATTGTAAATAATGCATATTTAAACAACTTTTTGACTCGCCTACAAATCCCACATCATTTTCTAGCCTTCTAATATAAAATTAAATTACAAGACAGCCCAGCTGGAAGCCTGTTCATATTCTGCATGAATAAGCAAATTAAATAAATAACTGGGCTTACTAGTGCATTCTCTCGCGCAAACTCTCAAATGAGCGTCGAGCGGCCGTGCTCGCGAGTCACGTTCATCAACATGGCCTACACCAAGCGTGATTGTCTGGAAAGAGGTCACGTGAGAAGAGATGTGTAAACACAGATGTAGGATTCGTCCAGAAATTAATTAAAATGAGACAGCGCAGACTAAAAACAACTACTAATTGTGGGTCAAATTTTCATACATTACGGTAATATTAATTGTACATCGTACAGAGGGAAAAATTATCGTACAAATCCAATAATTATCGGACATCTGGCAACGCTAAATTGGACTGTTATTTCATTCTTACATAATCCAGTTTAGCTGCATAGTATCTATACTTGGACAAGCAAGACCGAGGTTTGATTTTTGTTAACATTTGTGGTTTATTGTTCGTGTTTTCATTCCTTTTAACGTTACAGGAGAAAAGGCTTTTAGAATTAGCAGTAAACTTGATTTGTCACTGATTTACAGGTCTTTTATGTGCTGAGTGAGTTTTACAAAGCATACACTTACAAAACCCTTACAAAACCAATTGTATGATGTGAAATTCACCAGGAAACCGTGGCCAATTTCTCAGTTTCTCACAGGACGGCGTGCGATTTTCTTCCAACAGCAGCAATGAATAACAACGGACATTTATCCATTCAGTAAAATGCACACCGTGAAATCCACACTGTAATGGTATAATGGTGGAGGCTAATTGCAGAGGGTCATTAACGTGTGGGCTTTTGTTATGGATAACAGTGATGGGATCCTTATTAGAGAGAGTGATGGATACTTTACAAAGCTGTACTGTATACGGCCTAGTCCTCTCTGTATCCAATGCTGCAGGTGATGTGTGTGTGTCTTTGAGCTGAGTTCACTGACATACTGCTTGTTAGGTCTTAAAATGTTCACATTTAATTGGACATAGCCAGTTCTTTAACATTTACTCCTGCTTTTCTTTGAGTATGTCATATTTTTAGGGTTCAAGAATAGTAATAAAATTCAGGCAATTGGCAAAAATTGCCAGAATTTATGCAAATGTTATGCAGTAAATCTGAACTCCATTATTTGATTATTATTACTGAATAAAATGAAGCCTAAAATTAGCTGAATTATTATTGAAACCAGGATCTGATTAAAGAATACGTTCACAAGACTGAGAATCGTGAGAGTGTTTGATATACTGTGTTATTACACGGCTTTGTTTAATACTCGATTCTGATTGGTCGATCGCGGCGTTCTATGGTCTGTTATAAAGTGCTAGAGGAATGAGTCCTAAAACCAGGAAAATAGTTTTAACACCTCTGGTTCCCTCGTCTGGAAGTTAATAAGTTTTTCGTTAGATGAAATAAGGTCTGTGGTTAACACAAGCTTAAGAGATTTTATCGTTTTGTTCTACGACATAAAATACATCAATAAATACCCCACTTGTAAATTTTGAAACCTTTATGTGCCTTAAAAAAAGCCGGTTGCTAACAAGTGACTAAATGACCTTACCAAATGTCATCCCGCCGACTCGTCCGCCTTCACAGCCTCGTTGTGTATACTCGCGCTCATGCGACAAAGGTGGTGTTTATTTATAGCCTAACGTTAGCTTTTTACTTCTGGCGACTGCATTCACGCTTCAAAAATCATAGAAGCAGTGTTCATTTGTGAAGATTATCTTGCTGAACAAAACGTGTAAGTATCATAAACGTGTGTTTGTCACAGAGCTTATTTTCTGCAACAATCCAAAACCCAATGGTAAAATCCCATTGGCTTTTTGTGGAGGGAACCAGGGCGATGCTAACTTCCTGGTTGGCTTACAAAAACACGTCATCCCTGGAGCACTCTATTTCTTTATAGCTCACCGTTGCTATGGACACATTTCTGATGTCGGACTCTGGAGGACCATTTTTGTGTGAAATTATTGATTTCTTCAGTAAGTAGCTGTGTAATAAATGGGATAATGTACAGCTAGCGGGTCATTGTTGTGAAATAAACCCCGACAGGGCGATGCGGCACCTCGATGCGAAGCATATGTTATTCCTTCCTTAGCAACACATTTCACTCAAGGTCCATGTATTACCTTTTTCCAGAATCTTTCAACCACGTCATGGTCTTCATCAGCACAATTTTGCTTAGTTGTCATGGAGATAGCTCAGCTTTCATCAAGCAACCCATGGCACATTAATTTCCGATCTCTGCACATCATTTCTAAAGGGCTTGGCTGTTCATTACACCATCCCTGTAAAAGGCTTATTAAGTAATGTTTTCTTCATCAGTGTGCCTGCACGTTTTATGAGCCTCTTTTTCTTTTATAGTTTTCTGCAGAAGCTCTTATGCTCCGTCACGTGCCGGCTGCATGGCCTGCTCTACTAGCCGTCGGCCCACTGGAGCCCCGGCTGGCTTCAAAGCGCTCCTGTCGCCTTAATGATAATGAATGCAGTGTGTCTGCTCAATGTGCTTAGTGGCTCACTGTCAATCTGTTCCACTCAGACTCAGGTTACAGTCTGCTCTCGCACTGCTCTCTCTCCGCTGCCAAGAAAGACAGTTTTCCCGGTTGGCCTGCCCGCTGGACGCTCTTGAGTGTGTTTGGTCATGATCCCTCTGCAATAACAACGTGTTTGTGACCCTGTGGTCCGAATCAAAGGAATGATCCAATGCAAATACAGCAGTTCGATACAATGCTGCACTCCTCATATCTTTTGCAAAGGCGTCCAGGAAGCCTGTGTGATAAATTTCAAAGCTTCATAAAGAAAGTATATGAAAGGACTGATGAAGGAATCAATAAATAGGCAGGGCACAGCCCACTGGGTCATTAATAAAACACTAAAGGAGTCCTTTCAAATGTGGCTTTATGTGGTCTGTCCTCATTGGGTCAAAGCAATCTATTTATGCTTCCTGCTCACCCCCGCTATCTCTCCATCTACTCCTTTAGGTCTCCACATAAAAGAGGGCTCATTGTGAACAAAGCAAAGGGGTTTGACAGAGCTTTGGACACCTGCAGCGGACCAAACCACTCTGCTCGCTCGGGTTCGATATCTGAGGATGGGAGAGACCATTCTGTTATGAGAGAGATGAGTAAGTCCCTTTTAGAAATGTACGATGATGCACACATGTCATTTAAACCAATTGAATGCTGTCAAAATACTCCTCCCGTCGCACGGATACCATAAAAAGAATATAATTTCCATGTGCTTCTTTTAATAAAAGCAGCAGATAATGGAGGCTTCATAATCTCCTTGAATGGCCGTATCAGGCCTTATCAGCCCCCATGTAAATGATATTTGCATCCACATTGCTGTCAGAGATGGTGCGATAACTTCCCAGACTGGGGGATGTTGCTATGGGAACATGACTCATCACAAGTCCGTCCTGCTTTACCTGTGGCAGCTGCACAGTACTCATGAAAGCTATTTCATGCTCCTTTTGTTTGCCAACCAGCAGTGCCGAGTCTCAATTTTCAATAACATCTCAGAGCAGATGTCAGGGAAGACACAGTGACACACACAGAGCTACTAAAAAGGTTGTTTCTTTTTTTAATGCACAGGAGGTACTGTATATTTAGGAGCACTTTTTATGTGAGGCTGTGATTGAATGAAAATCAGTCAATCACAGCCTCACATAAAAAGTCACATTAAACCCTGATTGTGTGAGGACGACATTGCATGTGGTTGCTGTATGTATCGATGCTAATTCACATGAAAATCATATGAGAACTCGTTGACCTTAATGTGGTGCGTTATAGATGCAAATGGAGGCTTTAGTGTATTATGATAATAAAACTCATAAACTGTCCTCATATTGATCCTAAATACAGTTTATCAATGTGCAGGAGGGAGTATTTTTTTGTTTGAATGTAGTTTGCACTCGTGTTATACTAAATACAGTGGGAGTGAATGGGCCGCCATAGATTTTAATGCATTATCTAACTCATAATAACTTATAACTTATACTGTACATGTCATCGTAACAGCTTAAGTACAGTTAATCAGTGGGTGATAGAGAGCATTTTGAAATGTGGGTGAAGTTTGTACTGTATACAGTTGTTGAGTTATAAATACAATGGGAGTGAATGGGCCACCACAGATTTTACTGCATTATCTAACTCAAAATAACTCATAACCTATACATGTCACCATAATCAGCTTAAGAACAGTTAATCAGTGTTTAATAAAGAGCATTTTTAAATTAGGGTCAAGTTTGTACTGTATACAGTTGTTGGGTTGTAAATACAATGGGAGTGAATGGGCCTCCATAGACTTTAATGCATTCTCTAACTTACAATAACTCATAACCTATACATGTCATCATAACGAGCTTAAATACAGTTGATCAGTGTGTGATAGAGAACATTACAAAATTCGAGTGAAGTTTGTATTGTATACAGTTGTTGAGTTAGAAATACAATGGGAGTGAATGGGCCTCCATAGACTTTAATGCATTATTTAACTTACAATAACTCAAAACCTATACATGTCATCATAACGAGCTTAAATACAGTTGATCGGTGTGTGATAGAGAGCATTACGAAATTTGGGTGAAGTTTGTATTGTATACAGTTAGTTGAGTTATAAACACAATGGAAGTGAATGGGCTGCCATAGACATTAATGCATGCAAAACATTAAAAAATTTATTAAATATGCAAATGTATGCAAATACTACTACTAATACAGAAGAAGAAGAAGAATCATGCATGACAACATGATTCACCTTAAATGTGAGGTGAGATAAACAGGGTTTAATCTCATATTTTTAGTTGCCAGTCTTTTCTAATTGTGCGTCATATAACACACACACACACACACACACACACACACACACACACACACACACACACACACACACACACACACACACAGCGTAAAGTGTGCGGCAGATGTTTGAGCCCAGTTTTGTCTCTGTGTGGTGCTTCAGGTCTGTTGTCACACACTGAGATGTGTGGAGGAGGCCATCTGTCACACCACTACTAACCCTGTAAACAGAATCCTGAGCTGTCATTCACGACGGGCCCACGTCTTTTCATCCTCACTGGTTACCGGGAAAATATATATCCGCAATAAAAACAAAATATAACTCAGGCAGTATGTCTGTTTTGGAATATGTCTTCATTATGATGTGCAAGCTGGGAGACTTCAGGTGGGGCTTGTTGTTGTAAGATGGATTGGTTGCTGCTGTTGACTGTTTTTCACAAATATCACTAAGATCAGATATTGATCTGTACATGATGGATCATTGGGGTATGAGTATGAGCTCAGCACGTTCGAAAGGTTAATGACTTCTGACCTTGTTTCTAACCCTTAGTGTATCTCAATCCTTATACTGACTCAATATGAGCTGACCTGGTCAACATGAACACAGTCTCACATAATTGGTTCCTTTCACAACCTGCTTGCAGTGACATTATTTTTACCTTGATTATTTTACCCTCTGATTCCTGTATGTTTTGTGTCTTTTGTGTCTGTGTTTAGGTATGTTTTTAGTTGTGATGTTATCTGTCCCTTCTTACTTTCTGTCCATCTTGACCCTGTCTGGTTAAATAAAGGATAAATAATTACAAAAAAGTAGATAACATTATATTTATGTGAGAATCTAGACAGACTGTATTAGTGTCCTTAATATTATAAGTAAAATCTCTTTTGAAAACGAAATGTCAGCGCAATATTTGAAGTTGCTGATGTATAATTAACATGAAGCATCACATTTAACTTTTAGTGCTATCACTATATTCACTGTGAATACGAAGATATCACATGTTTGCAAAGCTATTTATATGCAAGCTGACGAAGTGTGTGCTGAATTAGGAACATACTGGTGGTTTTTGCATGTTTTAGTTCATTTTCCAAAGCATTACGAATAGATTTTAGTGGTTAATTAATGTCAATATAATATGAAAATGAACTTGCAGAGTAGTGGAACTTGCTTGAAATAGATGATCCATCACATTTAGCTACCTTTATTATTTTAGTAAAGTTGTGTTATCCAAAACATTGTAATGTAGTTGCAAGCAGAAACTATTCTTAGCGGTGTAATTTTATATTTCTTATTGTCCACAAACCCACCATCAGTGCGACGGTCCTTTTGTCAATACTTTGGCACCCAGCTCCAAAGCCCATTTTGTTCCGACTTTAGAAGTAAGTCTTAAAAAAACATATCGCAAATATAGTTTCATTTTTCTTTTACACAAAGTCCACACTTGCTTTGTGTATCTTAGTTATTATTTCTCCGCGCTGGTGACAGGCATTATGTTTTTGGGTTGTCCGTCCGTACGTATGTATCATTATCGTGAACGCAATATCTCTGGAACACCTGGAGCAAATTGACTTCACATTTGTCACAAACGTCCACTTGGACTCAAGGATCAACTGATTTGATTTTGGTGGTCAAAGGTCAAGGTCACTGTGACCTCTCAAAACACGTTTTTGGCCATAACTCAAGAATTCATATGCTAATTATGACAATTTAACACAAATGTCTAACAGGATAAAATGATGAAGTGATGGCATTTTGGACAGACATGGACTTCAACTTGACTGGTTGGCGAAGGGATACAAACATGAGGTGGTAATTCTAGTTTAGAAATATTATGAATTGCATTATCACCCAATTTTGCTGTCACCCAATAATAACATAACTTATAAATACAGGAAGAAGTCAAACTAAACTAGGATTGACCAAAAAATATACATCAGTTCAGTTGGAAAATGGTTTGACAGTAACACAAATGACACACAATCAGTAGTAAATGGGCTACAATATGCAAAATAACTAGTGTAATCTATGAATGATTTAGTGGTTGAATAGCTCATGATAGAGTAGTAAGGATCTGTGCACTGCTTCAGAGTCTTTATTACACAAAGCTGTCCAAAGGCATCATGTTACCCACTACTGTATCTTGTGTTGTGACTCCGAGACAACCGCCAAGTTACCTAATGCATGACCTGAGACCTTCCTGGCCTCAGGCTGTACTGACCCTCAGGACACTGTAAAGGCAACGCAACGCAGGTACAAGCTCCAAGTGACATCCCAGGTACCTGGAGGGCCGCGGGGGCATTTCGCTACTGTGCTGAGATCACACTTTTCTTTCTGAACATCTGTCTCTTGCTGCCCGAAGGTGATCAGGATGTTGGTTTGTATGAAGGTCAGATGCTGTTATGTAAGATCATTGGTTAGAATGGACAGTTGAAAGCTTTCAGAGGAATCTTTGTTATGATGTTGAGGTCGTGAGGTGGCCACAAAGATCCATTTTGCTCTCAGTGTGCTCTGTTCCAGTCTCGTTCTCCCTGCAAAAACACCACATTTATTGTGTTGCTCTGTTTGTGCACACTGTACTCTCCTCAAGATTTAATTTGATCTAACAATCTGAGCCTGCTAGGACTGCAACTAACCATTATTTTCATTGTCGAGTACAACAGGACATTTTCAAATTGCTTATTTTAGCCAACCAACAGTCTAAAACTAAAGATATTCTGTTTACAATCATATAGAGCAACGCTGTAAATCCTCACATTTGAGAAGCTGGCGAATGATTGGCATTTTTCTTTGGTAATAACTTACAGTTTTCGTTGATGAACTAAGACAATGGTTCCCTGCCAAAACAAACACAAGACTTTCATCCAGGAGACCGCTGTTTGTGTACCGTGCGTTAAGTTTCACTTTCACTTTATCAGCTGTCAAATCACATTTTCACTGTACAAATGCAGTAATTTTAAGCCCAACCATGTTGTTTTCTCCTAAACCTAACTATAGCGGTTTTATTGCCTGAACCTAAGCAAGTATTTTTGTTTAATTCACAAAATGAATCACGTGTTTACTGTAACCGAAAATTGACGGCGAGGGGTCTGACAAAGCATCAGTATATGACGAGTTGGGATGAGAACATGTTGAATGTTGGTCTGACATTAAAGGAACAGTGTGTAGCATTTTGGGGGGCTCTATTGGCAGAAATGGAATATGTTATTATTAAGTATGTTTTCATTAGTGTATAACCACCTGAAACTAAGAATTGTTGTGTTTTCGTTAGCTTAGAATGAGCCCTTCACATATAGGGAGCGGGTCCTCTTCATGGAGTCCGCCATGTTGCTGCGCCATGTTTCTACAGTAGCCCAGAACGGACAAACCAAACACTGTCTCTAGAGAGAGCCTTTCATGTTTTCACGTTACCTGAAGGCCACCGTAGTTCTCTGACACACTTGTGAAACTGCGGAAACGTGAGCCGCAGAGTGCAAAACCATGGTACCATCAGCCACTGTCTGACTCTGCCGTCTGACTTCCGTTGCTCCTAAAGTAGTGTTATTATGGTAAGGATGGCCTCTGAGCGAGGTGAACGGCGTTACCGCAGTTTTGCACACGGCGGCTCACGTTACCGCAGTCTTGGAAAGGGAGGAGTGAGCGGATGGGTACTCTGTTGGTTGCAATCTGCAACCACACCATTAGATGCTGCCAAATCCTACACACTGCACCTTTAAATACAAATGTAATATGATTTTTGGCTACCTTTCACTATTTTCGGGACATGTTATGAACAGATAAGTCAAAATAACCGTTAGTTGCATCCCTAATGTGAATTGGTGGGGCATCTTACGATCACATTTAGGGCATTTATTCCAGCTATACTGCGCATCTCTGGCTCTTACCTCTAAAGATCTGCTTCCTTACTTTCCCTCTGTGTTTGACTCTGACTCATAATGAATTGGCATATTTTACCCAAACTCAGAGGTCCTTGAGGCATTTTAGATGGAAACCTAAAACTGCGGCGGCTGATTACTCAACACACATAAAAGCATCCCCTAAAAGCAATCTCATTTGCCGTTCTGATGCTGCTTCGCTCTGATACCTCGGTTAGGTAACACACCGGCGCTGAGAGTTATATTGGAGGTGACACCCCATCACGCCTATAAATAGCTTTGCACGTGTCCCCCGGGGCCCCAGCTGTAGCTTTCTCCCAGGCATTTGATCACTTAATTGTAGGGGACTGACATCATCACCCACTGCTGCTTTGTCTCTCTGACTTTCTGACTCCTAAACACACACTGGCACACATTGCACACCTTCCATAGCTTCGCAGTATGTGAGACTTTCATCAGCTGCTGTGAATATGATGCTTTAAAGAGGCAGTCACTTCACGTGCAGTTTACCTCATGGGTTTCCCTAAACTACATTTAATGATGACTCACCTAATCACTGTAAATACTCAACTATCATCGCCACAAGCTCTGAGCAAAGTGAATTCTCTGACGCTGTATCACTCTTACATAAATAAAACACTTAATTGGAGGGGATGGTGGATTCAGGCACAAGCCCATAAGCTTCATAACAAGTGGGAGTAGGAAGCGAATGAAAACGAGAATATATACAAAACCCCTGCAGGCTGCGTCTGACCCCAGTGAGTCACTGTCTACACAGGCTTCTCCAGAACTGGACATGACTCAGTAACGAGCACAAACATTTTCTGAAGAGCACTTCTGCTGCCGGCTGCAGTGTGTTACTCCAGTTTGGATTTTAATGCTCAGTGTTTTGTGCCATGAATTAAAACAAACACTGGTGCTTTTCAATTCCTGAGCTAATTAGTTTTATAATGTAGTCCTTTTTTTTTTTTAGACTTTTGTTTATTCCACAAGGATGCGTCAAGGTATGGACATATAAACAAGAGAAACATAAGGAGCTAATTTTGGGGGACTGTGGTGAACATAATGGTTACCTTGTAAGAGCTGCCATTAAATAGGCGTTATCAGTCACTATAAGCACCGTAGATGTGGGTCAGTAGGGGCCTACTACACCCACTAGTAGGTTTTATCATCTATTCACGTGGTTGATCACAGAAAAAAGGTATAAAAGAAGACAACAGTGATTTCTACCAGATGTAGTAATTATGACAGGAGCAGAAGCGGAAGTCAGGCACTGTAGTGCAGCGTGAAAATCAATGTAGGGTGGAGGTCAGGGGCAATGGATATGACACAAAACACAGGGTTTTCACCCACAAGGCTGGGATTTACATCCTGTGTGAAAGCCAACAACAACAACGTAGTAGGCCCCTACTGACCCACATCTATGGTGCTTATAGCGACTGATAACGCCTATTTAATAGCCTGATAAGAGTCGAATAGGGTGCAATATCGGTGTGGGGGTCTACCTACTGCTAAATCAGAAATAAAAGTGGGTTTTGCAAACTTATTTTCTACTCTTTTGAACACTTGTAAATTATGGCTGGTATATCTGATGCCAAGAAATGATGTCTATTATTCGATATATATAATTAATAATGCTAATGATGCTAATGCTAATTAGTCAAATTCACCTTTAACTTTATTTACTGTGCGTTTTCCCTATATTTGGCAAATGAATTACACTTAAATTATGAGTGTAGGGAGGCGAAGAGAGAGTCTGGAACCATAACTGTATATATAAAATTATTTTATATAGGCGCTGGATTATTTATACGATATTATCATATGTGTATTATTAACATGATATCAATATTTAATTTTTTAAATATCACGGTTATAGTCAATACCAGTATATCGCGACACACCTATTTCAGAAGATGAAATAGTAGATGTGAAAGACTTTGCACTCACATTTTCTCTTTATGAGCACCTTTAAAAACAAACTTTCCATGCAGGGGTAGAGGGGATTGACTGTTGCGATGGGATTTTTGTTTTTGTTTTATTGATTGATGAGTTGCTTGATTAAACGGGATTTGGTTGGCAGTGGCACCGTTCAGTGTCCTTCCCAGTGGAGAAACTGAAGTAGAATACAACATAAGACATAGATAGATAGTAACTTTATTGATTCCGAGGGAAATTCAAGTTTCCAGCATCACAGTTCCATAGTGCAAAACATGTTAGTAAAAAGGCAGTAAAAAAGTTAGTAGTGCAAAGTACAAAAAAAATATACCAGATATAAAAATACAAGGAGATGAAGAAAACTTTTAAAAGTGATCATAGTGCAGAAGAGACTGTTAAAAGTGAATATAGTGCATTATTATCTGTCTAAGTTTCCTTATTAGTAATATATTTCTGTTGTCTGTAATTCACATTCCAGTCTTCATAACCACAAAATCAAATTACCCCAAAGATGAAAAAAAACAAAACTGTGATTTGAGGTCATAGTTTACCAACATCAATCTTGTTTATTTTTTGCTTACCAGACACAAATTATGATCGTGCACAGTGAATCTACAGTAACCACACGGTGGCTATAAATAATTCACTTCAGGAAAAAGGATCTATTTGCCCCCGCGTGCCTCTCTCCTTTGCGCGTGTGCACCTGGTGCCATTTGGTCACAGACAGACAGACGCGTATCTCCAATAATCCAGGAGGAGCACATCACTGGATTTCTCTGCGCACTCTTCTTTTTGCCTCCAGATCCAACATTGATTTTGCAAGAAACTGATTGATTTGTATTTTACGCACACAGTTTGCGCGCAGAAACCAAACAGCTGGGCAAAATCTCTAGAAGTTCTCCAAATATGTAGGAAAGAAGAAAATGTGAGTTTGGATGTTTTGTGACTTACTAGGACAAGCTGTTCCCGTGCGTGTGTCTCTGGGTGTGTGTGTGATTCTTCACGTGATTATGTAAAAGAGATCATTCATTTCAGTACACTGTAAAAAAGAAAAGAAAAAAAAAAGTGTAAAATAACGGAAACTTTCCGGGAGCAGGGGCGCCAGAAAATGTCTGTTAAAAAACGGAAAAATACTGTCCGTTAATTAACATAAATAAACTGTAAAAAATTATCTTTATATAATTAGCCTTTATTACTGTAATTTTACAAGAAATATTTTACTTTTAACATATATTTATTGTTAGAATAGAGTAATACACCGTAAATCTAAGACCATTTACCTATAAATCACAAATGAAACGTGTAATTTTACGTTGCAAAAGCCCAAATTTACATTAACTCTCAGAGTCAACATAACCCTTCTAACATAAATTAATTGTTAAAATAGAGTCATAAACATCTAAAAATATTAATTATACTTGTGATTGTGATTACAAAAAATATTGTAAATCCAAGACCATTTACACATAAATCACAAATGAAAATTTGTTTCTGTCATTTTGAAATACAGACAAAAAATTTAAAATTTCTTAAAAAAAATAATTTTTAAATGGTTTTTTTTACAGTGTAGGCATGCTGGTCCTCCTCAGTCCACATCCAGATCTGTGTGATGATGAGTGGGTCGCCTGCAGCACTTTAAAGCTCTGCACCTGTCGGATGTTAATGGGAAATAATCGGCAAGTTTGAGAAGAGAGAGAGAGAGAGAGAGAGAGATGATGGTGATGGTGAGGATCAGCACGCTGGACAGCGCTCGTGGAAGTTGGAGAAGCGCACGGACGCATGGAGGATTTTAATTGAAATATAATTTTGGGGTTGAAACTGCAGCAGGAGGATTTTAATTGATCATTTTTGTGTGTGAAACTGCATCAGGAGGATTTTAATTGATCATTTTTGTGTGAAACTGCATCAGGAGGTGAGATGAGCGACCATGGTTGATTATAAATGCTTTTTATGACCAACAACAGGCTTATCATCCTCTCTGAAGTGAGACATGGACTTTGCTGAAACCATCTTCGCTCTGTTCATCATCGTGGTTGCAATCGTCTCCCTGTTGTCCAACTTGTTGGTGCTGCTATGCTTCATCCACAGCACCGAGATCCGCAGACAGGTGCCCGGCGTCTTCACCATGAACTTGTCCTTCTGCAACATCCTCATCACCGTCCTCAACATGCCGGCCACTCTGTTTGGGATCATCAGAGACCAGCAGCCCTTTGCGGACTGCGTGTGCCACACGGTGAGCTTCCTGGAGACCTTCCTGACAGCCAACACCATGTTGAGCATGGCTGCTCTGAGCATCGACCGCTGGATAGCTGTGGTTTTCCCTCTCAGCTACTCCACCAAGATGCGCTACAAAGACGCGCTGATCATGGTGTGCTACTCGTGGCTCCACTCTTTCACCTTCTCGCTGACGGCGCTGCTCTTCTCCTGGGTGGACTACAGCCAGGTGTACGCGTCCTGCACCCTGCAGCCGAGTGGAGAGGCAGGAGACCGGATTAAGTTCACCGTGTTCACCGTGGTGTTCCACAGCACCAGCTTCATGCTCTCTCTGCTCACTTTGTGCTTCACCTACCTGAAAGTGCTCAAAGTGGCCAGGTTCCACTGCAAGAGGATTGATATCATCACCATGCAGACTCTTTTCCTGCTGGTCGACATTCACCCAAGGTATAGTTCATCTAATTGCATTTCTCATTTATGTGTTTTTTTCATACATTTATAATCTTAAAGTCTTTTTGTGTCATTTGTTGGTGCATGCACATATGGCCAAGGTATAGTTCACCCTAATGCATCCCTCATTTATGTGTTTTCCTCATGCATTTATAATCTGAAAGTCGTTTTGTGTCATTTGTGGTGCATGCACATATGGCCAAGGGGGAAGAGGAGGAGGACACATTAACAAGGGGGAAAAGTATCTGAGATATTGGAGTATAACCTCCTGACCTCTATACCCACTGGAGTAACTGGTGAAACCAAAAACATCTAATTACAATAATTCATGGATCTGTTCTGCATTTGCTGTTTTTTAGCGTGAAACAAAGATGTTTAGCAGAGCAAAAGAGGAGAAAGCAGAGAGCCACAAAGAAGATCAGCATCTTCATCGGCTCGTTCATCATCTGCTTTGCTCCTTATGTTATCACAAGGTAAGTTGATCATTTCATTTACTGCAAAGACTCCTGCTCAACAATTTAAAAAAGACCAATATAACATATGCAACCCTCATCTCTGCATCCAGACCCATTACAGTTGTTGTCCTAGAAGATGCACATCTGTCACACCCTCAGATCACATTAGACACAATTCAACACTTGGGAGTCACATTATAGTCTCTCTGAACCATGAGACGGCTCATTAGTCACCTCCATCATCGCCCTGTAAACAGGTGGCTTGCCATGCTGCTTCCACTGAAACACACACACAATACAATACAGTACAGTACAGACAACAAACAGTGGCTCCCAGAGAAAAGAGGAAATCCTTCCGAGGCCCACAAACCAGTTGTCAGCCAGATGTGGTGCCGATGATCCATCTCTTCTTTGACAGTTGTGGTGCATGCACATATGGGTGGGAAGAGGGAGGACACACTGAGGGGGAAAAAGCGTCTGAGATATTGGAGTATAACTCCCTGACCCCTATACCCACTGGAGTAACTGGTGAAAAATCGAATTACGATAATTCCTGGATCTGTTGTGCATTTAAATTAGCATTTATACACATTTACTGAAGGTAAAAGTGATAATATTGCTATTTTTGTTTTGTAACGTTACCTTAATTGGCTGAACATAAGGTACTGTACGTATATTATTATGAACCGTATGGTTAAATTTTTAAAAAGCCAAGGCTCTCTCCAGTGGTATTAAAAATTCAATGGATCTTCCCCTTGACATAAAAACAGTACATTATATAACATTATACTGTATATAGTATAAAACAGCGTTGAATTGGTATAATACTGAAATGTGCACATAAAACAAATCAAACAAAGAAATAAAGTAAAATACAATACACATTGTTATATATATTTCCTTTTTATGTATACTCTATGGAAGATTTAAAATGCCATTTCAAAAAAAGAAAAAGCTCCCCTGCACCTCCTCATGAAAACTAATGATATAGTGCTTTACATGTAATACTTGCAGGTTTGAGCTGTCTGCATTGAAATGCAATACGCCTCTTCACTTCTTTCTGTGTTGTGAACAGAAAATTCCCGTCACAATGAAAAACAATTAATTCAGTTATTAAAGACAAAAGCTCAATACTTATAGTTATGTTATGTTTAATTATGACATAAATGTACACAACGAAAGGAAATAGCCTACATATTAGAATGTGTGTTGTATTTAAATTTTTTAAAATTTGTTTTTAAGTTGGCATTTTGAATCTTCCATAACATTTGTTTAATTGTAAAAACTTAAGGGGCGTTCAAAATTTAATATAGTTTCAAATCCATTTTAAAAACTCATGTTAGTGGAGCACACAATATCCACATGAATGCATAACATTGCACATAAGAAATGATGATGAACATAGAATAGTGAGTCCTGTTTACTGGGGCTGTGTATTGGCAAGAATCTGGCGATACGATACGTATCATGATACAGGGGTTACCATTCAATATATTGCGATACTGTAAGCAGGGCGATATATTGCAATTTTTTAAAACCTAATTTGAGGAAAAAAGCCATAGTATAAATAACACATCGCCATGTGCTTAAAATCGGAGTAAAAAAAAGTCGCTAAAAAAATGTATACTGTGTTTTTGAGAATCGTTACAGTATCACGAAACATAATATCGCGATACTCGATATTTTCGATATTTTCTTACTGTTTACCAAATATTCCTGAACAATTATTACTACTGTCATTGACTGAATGAAGGCACATGCGACAACTTTGTGCAGCTCAAAGGAACAAATTAAATTCGGAAAAATTTCAGACTACCCTCCCTTCTAAAAAAAAGCACTTAAGCACCGCCCCCCTTTTTGACCTCCCCTTATAATTTCCTAATGTGTTAAAGTCTCTATAGGTTAGGTCTTACCTAATCATCTAACAACATGAACATATAGAAAAAAAAGATCTCTGACGTACTTTGCTTATTTATGTTTCTGCTGCCGCCCTTTCAGGTTGGCCGAGCTTCTACCCTTTGTGGACATCAACCGCCACTGGGGAATCATCAGTAAGTGCCTAACATACAGCAAGGCTGCATCCGACCCCTTTGCCTACTCCCTCCTACGTCAGCAGTACAAGAAAGTCTTGGTTACTGTCGTCAACAGGCTCCTCCGCCGTGACCTATACCCCTCGTCTGGCCATAACAGCTCTTTAGACACGGAGAACGACTACTGTCTCCAGAGGATCAGCTAATGGCAAACGCGCGGACATGGGCAGAATCACACCACGGGCCAAAATAAAGGTTGCCTCTTGGAAGGAGGTGGGAGGAGGAAAAGAATGAGACAGAGCGGACAGGATATTGTTATGAAGGGAACAGATTGTGGGTGGGGGGCGAAGAGAGAGCAAAAATAAGAAAGATGGTGGGTGGTGGAAAACGAGAAGACAGTAATGAGGGGGAGGATGAAGGGGTGAAGGAGAAGACGGACAGGGAGCGACGGGGACGATGTGGAGACGTTGGCCTCAGACAGTATCGGTAAACAGGAGATCTGTGATTCATCGGCGACGGCAAAACACACACGACCACGCAGATGCACACATGGATCAGACAAATCAATTTTATCGAATAAGTCCTGGGTTCAGATTAATCTCAAACTGAGGGACCACACAGCTGGACGCCGGCCCCCTCTTCTCTCGGAGCGACATGTATAAAGTGGCCTTTTGTACTGTACCGACCACTTTGTAATGATTTCGGCAAATCCACATGTCGTGACCTTTTCCTCTGCCACGAAATGCAGCGACAGAGATAAAAGCTGATGGTCGATAGGTGCTGGAGCAACGATGTGAAAAGAAGGAGAGACAGTGTTGCTCCTGCTTCTGGATTAATGTACTTTTAAGGTGTGGAGACTCAACTTGCTGCACATTATTGCCATGTTCTGTATTGACCTTGTTAGACTACTTTGTCAGTCACTGAATATTGATGCACTTTGTCTAATTCTCTCAGAGCTACAATAGTTACAGGAGCCAAAGGCAAATAACATTTACACCATGATATTAAAAGATAAGACTGGTGGTATTCTATATTTCTGTTATTGTCAACAAGTACGATGAGAAGACCAAAATCAACAATGTGTTACTCCCTCACTCAGCTCTTTCTTATGAAGATTTTGTTTTTTTATATATTGCCATCATTTTTGCCTTTATTGGAGGGGTATGACATGCAACACATGGGAACATTGGGAACATCATACCGCATGCATCTGAACTAGACGTAAATCTTAAACTACAATTACCGCCTCACAGTTGTATACCTCCTCCAACCAGTCAAGTTGCAGTTTACATCCATGTCCGTTCAAAATGTCATCATTTTAGCCCATAACATTTGTGTGAAATTATCATAATGAATTCTTGAGTTATGGCCAAAAACATGTTTTGTGAGGTCACAGTGACCTTTAACCTTTGACCACCAAAATCAAATCAGTTCATCCTTGAGTCTAAGTGGACGTTTGTGTCAAATTTGAAGAAATTCCCTGCTGGCGTTCCTGAGATATCGCATTCATGAGAATGGGAGGGACGTGAGGTCACATTGACCTTGACCTTTGACCTCTGATCACCAAAATTGAATCAGTTCATCCTTGAGTCCAAGTGGACGTTTGTGCCAAATTTTATGAAATTCCCTCTAGGCGTTCCGGAGATATAACGCTCACGAGAATGGACTGGACGGACGTACAACCTGAAAACATAATGCCCCATGGGCATTGTAGTTTTTAGCAAATGTTACTCAAACAGGAGAAAATTGTGCATTTTTTGGGACTATTTTCACACGTGGATTAATACACGTTTGGCGCATTGATGGGTATTTATGGCAGCAGTGCTGGGATGTTTGTTTGACCAAAAAGAAACTACAGTGCCCTGGTTCATGGTAATGAAGAAACATGTCACCCAGTGCAACAACGTGACTCATTGATGTGTTTTTAATAAGGACCACCCTAACTAAGTAAGCAAATTTGAATGCTATCTGTACTGTAATGTCCGTTTTACCATGCTCCAAGTTACTACACCACTTAGTCTGCAAAGCATCTCTCTTTTGGTGCGTGTTCCATTTAATTAAATCCAACTCTCTCGTGAATTAAACAAGGCCAGGAGGCAGAGATAATGTGATCACTGACTACACAGACAACACTTGTTAGCAGGATCAATTCATTATTGGTTTTGGTCTCGTCATGGGATTTGTTGACAACATAGAACATCACCAGACTTATCCTTTTAAAGGTGCAGTGTGAAGGATTTGGCGGCATCTAGCGGTGAGGTTGCAGATTGCAACCAAGTGAAACTTCTCCCGTGTGCCAGGTGTGTAGGAGAACTTGAAACGTGAATACACGAATGGCCCTCTCTAGAACCAGTGTTTGGTTTGTCTGTTCTGGGCTACTGTAAAAACATGGCGGCCGGCTCCGTGAAGAGAACCCGCTCCGTATATAGATATAAACGGCTCATTCTAAGCTAACGAAAACACACCGATTCATATTTTCAGGTGATTATACGCTACAGAAAACATACTTATTAATATTATATATTGCCAATAGATTCCCCAAAATGCTACACACTGTTCCTTTAAGTGTGAGTTTGTAACTGAATGTACTAGAGATAGCCCACTTTTGACTGAAATGCGTTTCTATGGATATTTACATGATGTTATTATATATTTTGCACTGTACAGGAACAACTTTTTTTGTCTAGATAAAAAGGGAAGCAATGTGATGTAGCATAGGAACGCTTTCAAAGTGCTTTAAACACACTGTTTTGTGTTTGTGCCAGATTTGAATATGTGACTTTTTCAGCGGTTCTATACTTTAACCAGAATAGCTTTATTATTATTAAAAAAATCTGTTTCTTTGGATGTACTTCATGCACATGTATTTTTCCTCCTGTAAGCCACTTGCTGTTCTTTGGCAGTGTGATTAGCTATTAGTGGAATATGTGCAATAAAAGCTGTCAATTATAAAGCTATTAGAAATATTAATGTTTTCACATTAATGTTATTGAATTTAGATAATGCCCTTGTAAGTTTGTAAATCAAATTCAAGCAGTTCGGTTAAAAGTCTTGGACACTAAATGACAAATAGGGCTTTTAATCAAACGATAGATGACGATAATGGGGAAATGATCTATTGAATATTAGATTGATGGATACAGGTAGACATGAAAGGAAACATAATTTGTTTTTCTCAAATAAAAGCTCTTTTGGTTCCTTGTTCACCACCAGCTAGTCGTCTGTTTCTGCATCGCATTGTTCCGTATCCATCTGCCTCGTGGCCCTCATTATATCATAGATGATATATGGTGTAAATGTCTCTGCAGCAGCATTATTGCCAAGTGTAATTAAAGAGACGGGTCAAAGATCATTTTTGCCAATTACTGATTCTGATTTATTCTGACTCAGACTTAATTTGATGCATGGAAACAGACCAACGGTAATTATTTGCAGCATGTTAAGTGGAGGAATCTCCATTGTTTTGTGGCTAACTCAACCACCGGCACCTCTTAATTTGAGCAGTTCACACTAAAAGCAGCTCAAGGTCGTACCGAAGCCGGGGTTATGGCTACATTAACAAATCATCTAATTAACCCCAATCATCAGAAAGTGCTAAAGGAGAAAGTGGTGATTAAAACTGCTCAAATGGAAAATGTATGCATAGAAAAATGTGTCACGGCTGCTGAAGTTTAAAAGGACAACAACTGAGTCAACTGAGTGAGTTTAAAGAGTGTCAACCAACTCTTCAAAGTATATTCTCAAGTATATATTGCCATTCACGCAATAATGTGCACAATAAATCACCATGTTAAGGATCTAATTCATATTCCTGATTTAGGATACAGTAGTATTTCTTGCTGGCACCACCCTCGACTCACTCCACTCATTACAGCCAGAGGGCCGAGCTCGCAATCGAGACGCTCTATCCAGTGTTGAACCCAGGGGTCCTGCGCCCGCCCGCCCGCCTGCGTGATGAATAATCATGCTTCCCATTATGCTAATTCAGATCAGCTCAGCTTGAAGGAGAGAAGACCCTATAATTAGGTGAATGGGTAAAACAAGCTCAATGTAATGAAGCCCTATGTAGGTAGCATGACAAAATGTTCTCTGTGTGTGTGAATAATTGTCTCCCGGCACATCAAATTAGGCTGTAGAGCGGTTCACTCGACGATGAAGTTTAGAAATCAGGTCAGGTGGCAATCACCTCGGCTGAGTCTTGAAGCAAATTAAGTGTTCTTTTGAGACAATCAAAGGTTTTGTTGTTTCACGACTATCTTGGTGGTAATTTTTTAGATTCATTGTTCTATTGTGTTTCATTTTAAGGCTTGTTTGCTTGATTGCCAGGTAGCCTATCAGAGCTAGTGGGATTATGGCTGCAGCTTCCACCCCCTCAGCTGCACCCAAGCTTCCTCCCTTTTGCTTAAATGTTGATTTTCTGTCTCTAAGATGGAGTTTAATGGCAAAGCTTGACCCAAAAAGAATCCAGACTTAGGTTATGCTCCAAATTGCATACTTTTTCATTTTACTTTTACATATTGAAGCTGCCCTTACAAAGTAGCCCACGTATTGTTGCATGCAGTATGCATACAATTGTGACATACTACTTTGCGCCATGAACTTTGACCCTCTTACTCATATATCTGGTGTTCAGAGGATTGTGGTTCAGAATAGCCAGAAACGCATTTTGGCTTGAATAAATGCGACCAGATGTAATAAGACATCCTGGTATTTATGGCATACTGCATTTGATATGCTATGCTACGTCGGAGTATTAGGGCCACATTGAGGAAAATAAATAAATCTTAGATTTCGAGAATAAAGTCAGAAGTTTACGAGAAAAATAGTAGTATTATTAGAATAAAGTCATTGTAAAGTTGTAATTTTACGTGTTATTTTAGAGGGGAAATAGAGCAACGTGCCGCCTGTGTGAAAAAGATTGTGCAAGAAACTGTGTTTATTCCGAAGAAAGAACCAAACGGACCTGGGGGAAATTGCCTCTTTTGTGGAGGAGGAAATTACTTTTTTCCTCCTAAAGTTATGACTTTATTCTCGTAATATTACAACTTTTTTCTTGTAACGTTATGACTTTATTCTCGTAATATTACAACTTTTTTCTCGTAAAGTTATGACTTTATTCTCGTAATATTACAACTTTTTTTCTCCTAAAGTTATGACTTTATTCTCGTAATATTACAACTTTTTTCTCGTAAAGTTATGACTTTATTCTCGTAATATTACGACTTTTTTTCTCCTAAAGTTATGACTTTATTCTCGTAATATTACGACTTTTTTCTCCTAAAGTTATGACTTTATTCATGTAATATTATAACTTTTTTCTTGTAACGTTATGACTTTATTCTCATAATATTACGACTTTTTTCTCGTTAAAATTATGACTTTATTCTCGTAATATTACGACTTTTTTCTCGTAAGGTTATGACTTTATTCTCGTAATATTACGACTTTTTTCTCCTAAAGTTATGACTTTATTCTCCTAATATTACAACTTTTTTCTCGTTAAGTTATGACTTTATTCTTGTAATATTACGACTTTTTCTTGAAATAGTAGGACTTTATCTCATAATATTACAACGTTTTTTTTCTTAAAATAGTATGACTTTATTCTCATAATATTACGACTTTATTCTCGAAATCTCTGATTTATTTTCTTTCCTCAATGTGGCCATATTAATCCGTCATAGGTTTTAACACTAACATACATCTAATTTTCAAAATTAAGCTAAGTAGCCCAAAGAGAGATAAAATGGGTGCAACAAAATTGCTAATATGAATTGAATAATGTTATCTTCATATAGCGGCCCCAAACAGGCATCTTTAATGACAATCATTTTCCCTCCCGCCAATTAAGGACCTGTTTGCCAAACAAGGTCACGTAACTCAAGAGGGCGACTATTGGAGGAAGGACGTCACTCCAATTAAGCCATGCAATTAAGACAGGTGAGAATATTAAATGAACATATCTAAGGGGACACTTTAATTAATTTTAAGTCAGAGTCAGAAATTCTTCTGGAGCAAAAAGTCAACAACTAAACTTAAAAGTGTGGAAAAAAACAAGAAATATGTCTGCATGCTGCCTTTTTTAATTTAACAAAACCTCCGTCGTTCTTATTTTCATTTCACAATGTCCCTACCTCACCTCGGAGCCACTTCCTCTGTAACTTGATAGTTGACCGTAATACGTGTAATAAAGTGGGAGAAGTTCAGGGGGAATTTGTGCTGCAGACTTTGGGACATTGACGCACACACACCCTCTGGCTGGCTGCTGCTGCTGCAGACTGTCTGTATGTGTGTGTGTGTGTGAGAGGTGCCACATCGAAACGGAATAGAATAAACTCTGGAAAATGCGCATCATGCTGCTGATCCTGCTGCAGATGTTGGTCCTTGTGTCGTCTGCTCCTCCACGGTGTGACCCAGGATTTAGAGGTAAAGTTATTTTTTTTAACTTTATATGATGATTTTATTATTATTATTATGCGTGCATCTGGAACCTGCTGCTGCAGGAGTTGGGACATATTTTCCTGTGCAGACTGTAGTTTTCTAGATCTATACTTTCATGCAGTAAATCTTATGAAAAATGCTTGTTTGTAACTTTTTTAAAGACACAAAATGATAGTGATTAGTTGGCCTATAGCTTGTCAAATGGTACTTCCAGATGAAAGCATGCTTTTCAACCTTAATGATGCATAATCCTGTATAATATGTTGAACTTAATGAAACTATTGTAGACAGATTTTAGAAAGTTGCTGAAGTATAACCAGAAGAAACAACATGGTATTTTTGTAGGCCACATTGAAGCATTTGCATTTGAGACCACTCTGCCATCTAGTGTCTGCTTTATTATGACTTGCTGATGTGTCTTTGCAGGACTGTGCAAGCCAATGGAAGTGGAAGAAAAAAAACGTAAGTACTCTTGGAGCTTGGAGGAAGAGTGAGTGATTACTTGCATTAGCTTTTTTGCCTCATATTGTGTATAGCGGCTGATCATCTCTCTGGACTCTTTAACTCCATAAATGGGAGCTTTTCCTTGACATTTGAGGTTATACTTTTTCCAACTGGAGAATGATCAGGCTCTAAATCTCCCTCTGACAGGTCAAGTGTTTTTACGGTTACATCCCTGTGAGTCAGTGTTTTTAACAACAACAAAAAAAAAGGATGAGATCATAAGTCTCACTGGGTGTAGTCTTAATGGAATCAGGCCCGAAAGCCATAAGAAAGACCATCATGTGTATTTTTAGATGATCAATTGCAGTATGAAATATTCAAATTCTAATTTCCAGAGATAATAGAAATATTTGGAGCAAGATGATTGAAGACAGCACAGTGAGGCTCATCATTAAGTGTGTGACAGATGGAGATACATGTCTTGATCCCTTAGAAATGAGATTGATAAAGTTAAAGCTACACTTTTTCATGTTTCTAAGTTTACTTTTAAAATGTTCCTCATTTCTACCTCAGCCAAATGCACAGATATGCTACTGTCCTACTGCGACGACATGTCCTACACTCAGACCATGTTCCCGAACATCCTCGGCCACAAGACCCGCGAGGACGCCGAGGCCGGCGCCGAGTACCTCCTCATGAGCGTGGTCGAGTCTCTCCTCGGCGGAGAGTGCAACCCGGAGATCCGCATGCTGGGCTGCTCCGTGTTGACGCCTCGCTGCGAGATGGGGAAGGTGCTGAAGCCCTGCCGCACCACCTGCGAGACGGTGCAGAAAAGATGCAGCCACGCTTTCGACGCGATAGAGATGGCGTGGCCCTACTTCCTGGACTGCGATCGCTTCTTCGTCGGAGAACAAGAGGGGTGTTATGATCCGCTGGAGGACCTCCGAGGTGAGAACTAACATCATTGGTATTGTGACCTTAGTTTTGTTCTGTTACTGTAATGCCTATTTGTCGCCTCAAATGTTTCCAGAAACATCTTGTAGTGCACGGTTTAGCTGTAAAATGAGAACGTTTTTGACCCGGCAACCATGTTGAGATCTCTTGAGGAAATACCAAGCAACGCCCACATGTCGAGAGCACAGCCAATAGGAACGCTCTCTCTCTGAAATGACCTGTGATTGGTCAAAGTCTCCCAATCACGGGCTAGATTTTTTAAAACCTGAAAACAGAGCCAAGAGGAGGTGCAGAAGTCTCTCAGAACACTTGAATTACAATATGCTAAAAGGTTATTATGGAATTTTTGCCCAATTATGCCAAAATAATTGTTGCCTACTGAAGCTTTAATATTTAATTTTTTTTTTTTTTTTAGCTTTTTATCTTCTTCTGCAAGAGAAAAGACAAGCCCTTGGAGTTTCAGTAGAGCATCTGGCATCTGGTTCGCACACACACATGCTCATGTGGCTCACCTCAAAATAAACTCCCCACTGCAACGCCTTATTTCTCCACATAAACCCTCACTCACACTGGGTCTCGTGGCTACTGTCATATGTGTTTATTAGCAGCCTATCCATATAAACGGCGCCTCAATGCACCACAGAAAAACAAACGTTGTCTGACGGTATTTCTTTAAAAAACTAATGTAAAGTCCAAAACTGGTTTCTAAAGATAAAAAAAAAGATACTCTGCTGCCACTCGCAGCAGAAATCATGTGTGAGCCATGTGAGAGAGCGAACAGCAGGAACTTATGCAGGACAGAAGGAACTCATTTTAGCATTTAGTCATATAATATGTGCGTTTTTGTACAGTAAAATTCGTACACGGAGTCTTAAAGTCGACCAATGAAATTAACTACTCTGTCTTAACCCGCTAGTGTTTCAATTTTTATTGTAGTGCAAAACCTTTTCAGCCGTGTCGAATTTAGTTCAGATGTCTGGCAGCAGGTTGGACCTGTGATTATTCCCATATTCACATTAATTTCAAACTGATGTCCTTGTTCCTGTTTTGATATCATGTGACCTGAATTTCTTCACACAGTAATCCTTTACAGTTCTGTATGCACCTAACTTTGCATGCTACACACAATACACACAAAAGTGGGTGTAATATTTCGCCTCACTTTATGTAAATGTTGTCATTTTTTAACATCTTAGATTAAGTGCGTCTGAACCTACAATTATATACTTATAATAATAGTTTTACAGCGTGCCAATCATTGCATTGAAACCAGTTGTTGTCTTCGAGGTCATTTGAATCTGGCAGCACGAAGGTTTAATGTGCTCCATGTGGTTTTATTGGTTTCTGCTAAGTGTGAATAAAGAAATAAGGGCAGACATCAGCCGGTTTACCAGTTGAACACGTCAGCTGAAATAAGCACATTTTGGTCTTACTGTATATCGTCTTTCCACTCTCTCTTTTTTGTCTCTGCCGTACATACCAGACTCTTCAAACGCTCTATTTATAGCCTGGCAGCCTCACAAGAATGTCGACAGCTTTTATAGATCTCGAACGTGGCCGGTCACGGTCAGATCCGTTGATCAAAACTGATAAGACTATGTTGTGTTTTTCTTTACAGCGGAGCAGGATGCCGAGGCCGTTGACAGCATGGAATTTCTTCCTGCCGAGGAGCCCGCCACCGCGATAAAGTTCACCTTTCACTCCAACGCTCAGATGAACAGCATCTTGAAGAAAACTGAGGAGCAATGCTCCGACATCGCGAGAACCTACAGCATCGGCCGCAGCATGGAGGGCAGGGAGCTGCTCGTGATCGAGTTCTCCAACAACCCCGGCCAACATGAACTGCGTGAGTAAAACTCGTCAATGTCTGCGTAAATCTTTTTCCTTATGAAGGAAGTTAAGACCAGTTCCTGTAAATGTGACCCTCTATAGTCGAGCCAGAGGTGAAGTACATCGGCAACATGCACGGAAATGAAGTCCTGGGCCGCCAGCTGCTGATCTACCTGGCTCAGTACATGTGCTCAGAGTATCTGCTGGGGAGCGAGCGCATCCAGACGCTCATCAACACCACCCGCATCCACATCCTGCCCTCCATGAACCCTGACGGATACGAGGTGGCAGTTTCTGGACTCGAGGACAATAACTACAATGATGATGAGGAGGAGGTCAGTTCTCCACAGTTACATCCATTTATCGCTGTGCAGTTTGAGCCATGTTTGTTTTTTTAATACATTTGGAAAAAGCAACCTAACACCCTAATAATCCACTCATCCTTGTTAACTGTTACAGTTAAACAGCACAGGGCTCCAGACCAACTTTTTACATTGGTTGCACTGGTGCGCCTAACTTTTTCATTTAGGTGTACCCAAAATTTTCCACCCTCCCTTTTGGCGCCGCAATTATACATTTTAAGCGTTACTTTTCTGTCAATTCCCATTGGTAATTTCTCAACACATTATGTAAAAATGATTGTAAACAGGAATAAAGGTGCAGATAAATGTTTTGGAGTCAGATGAGGCAACCACCGCCAAAGATGTTGGGTCAAAAGGGCACTGTAAGTAAGGGGTCCAAGAGGGTCCGCTTTATGCCTCTGTCCCACATTGCGAATGAGAGTACATGGAGAAAATGTGTAAAACCCCACGCCAGGCTTTGATGCTCGCAGTACAACTGTGTGAAAATGCCCCAAGGCCGGGTTTCAGTGCAATCCACATGTTTACATACCTTTGTTGGTATAAGAGTAGCAGTACTAGTAGTAGTAGTGTTATTAAATGTACACAGTGTCACACACACACTTTTTGCCCTCCCCATTTGTGACATGATTCCGGCGCCTCTAATCAGGATTAGGCATCTTACTGTGGACCGGGGAGACAGGTGGTGGAGCAGTTACCTCCACCGATGATGTCGGGTCTGGGCTTGGCCGTTCAGGGCTGGGTGGGGACAGGTGTAACGGGCCCCGCAGCATTTTTCTTGGTGAAAAAACAACCAATAGTTATTTTCATTTTGAATTACCGGTATGTTTTATGGTTGCTCGAGGAGGAGATCAGGGTGTTGTTTCACACATACACACACAGCAGACTGACCTGCTAAATGTCAGACACGACCAATGAAAATGTTTAGTCACACATGAAAAATATTTGGTCGCATGTGTGACTAAAGTGGTCGCACTCTGGAGCCCTAGATCATGTGGAACTTGTCAATATTTTCTCAGTTTTCTCAGAGTTTATAGACTAAACAATTCACTAATTGAAAAAAAAAATGGTTGTCTTGTAAGTGTTGTAAATATTCTCAAGCAGCAAGCGAGACAGTGTTGAAATTAATCCAGATATACATTGAAATCATTGAATAATATTTTTCTAATTTTCTAAAACACACATTTGTAACTTCCCTCAGGGTCCCAGATATGATACTTGGAACATCGGCCGAAGCAACGCTCAAAACCTCGACCTGAACAGAAACTTCCCCGATCTGACATCCGTCGCTTACGGCCGCCGCAGACAGAAGCGCTACCGCACCGACCACATCCCAATCCCAGACTATTACTGGTTTGGTAAGGTACAGTATGAATCCTTATCCATATTTGTCATGATGTCAGTGAATGATCTTTTATAGCCTGATGGGCTATAAAAGCTGAGGAACCGCTCTACCACTTTAAATAAACCTGATTTGTTTCATTTCTCGGTCCGAATAAGTCTTAATGCTGCAATCCAGGTTGCACCAGAGACTTACGCTGTCATGAAATGGATCCGCTCCATCCCGTTCGTGCTCTCTGCTAACTTCCACGGCGGGGACCTGGTGGCGTCCTACCCCTACGATCTGTCCAAGCACCCGCTGGAGCACAACATGTTCTCCGCAACACCGGACGACAAGGTGAATGGGCTCCTCGGAACACGTCACGAGTCAAAACTGCACAAAATAAAGGAAGAAAAACATGACATAAGTTTGATAATCTTTAAATGAATAACTTAAAATATGATGAAAGGGAATATGGCTTTTGACATACATCCAAATAATCTTGGACATATTTCAGAACTTAATGTTAGTATCTTCTCATCATCTGTAAAGAACTTTAAAGAAGAGAAAAATAACCCTCAGGTTTTTTGTTCTGTAGGTATTCAAGCTTCTTGCAAGAACATATGCAAACGCCCACGAGACAATGTCCAATGAAAACGCCCAGTGTGGACCGGCTCGTAGGCACAGTAAAAAAGGAACCGTCAATGGAGCCGAGTGGGCCAGCATCGCAGGTGGTGAGTTGAAAAACTGAACATTATTCCTCAGTAACAAGTGTTATTAATGTCTGACTCTGAAATGAAATGTTCGATGAAGCCACTAGAGGTCGCTGTAAGATCAGGGAAGCGGGTGAGGAGGAACCTCTGAGAGGTGTAGGGCAAAGGTCAGCACGCTTTCTCATGGCTTTCTGGGTAAAGAGGTTTTGTTTTTGTTTTTTGTCTCCGGTCAGGCATGCAAGACTTCAACTATCTTCACACCAACTGTTTTGAGATAACCGTGGAGCTGGGTTGTGATAAATTCCCCGCTGAAGAGGAACTGTTTATCGGCTGGCATGAAAACCACGAGGCTTTAATCGCATTCATTGAAGCGGTAAGAACATGATCAATGTTCCATTTTTCAGTTTTCTTATTTTTGTTGATATCGTGGTGTTTGGCTTAGGGATGCATCGATCCATCACCAATGTATTGGATCTTTTTCAAAAACACTTGGAGGCTATGAGCTACTATGTAGTAACATGAGCTCCTAGTAATGGGGCTTTTATGCTGTGAGAATTGAAATACAGAATATTAACTGCTGGCAAATATTGCTGAACAAGCAGTATTGTGGAGGGGGATTCAGCAGCCTGAAGCAGCTGGATAAATGTGTCACCACTGATTTTTTTTCATGACAGGGACTAAGAAACAGTTTCTAATGTCGGCGCCGACACCAATCCAACGTGTCAGATCGATGGATTCCTAAGTTTGGCTGCACAGATGTTAACAAAACCACGAGTAGATGATGATCTGTCATTATTTAATATAGTAAACTTGCATTTTAAAATGATGTTCCTCAGGCCCATCGAGGTATCAAAGGACTCGTAAAAGACGAGGAGGGAAATGTGGTCCAAGGTGCACGAATATCAGTCGGAGGAATACGGCACGACGTTACTACAGGTAATAAATATCAGCTGCTAACATGATGCACCATTTTTCCACAGATGAATTAGCCAAAGCTATGACAATAGATTTGTTTCCTTGGACATTTTCCAAGTTGTTGTGGCCAACATGACACAAATTTGTTCTGTTAAGGGGCACTCCCGCCATTTAGTATCACACTTCCATAACTCTGTAAACATGCAGCTGTTTTAGAGATATCCAATGAACACTTTGCAAGTTTCAAAAATGGGAGTCTTTCCCATTTCTACCATCCATCCTATTTAACATGAATGCTGCACTAGACCCTCCCTGCCTGGTATTACACCCGTGTCTGTCACATTTTGTAGCACAGGCTTTCCCAGTGATGAGTATATAGTGTCAAATTGGTGCAGTGCCCTTTCAAAAAAACAAACGCAGTCCTACTCAACTATAAGCATGTAAATGAAAGTCCCAAACACTCCGCCTCCTTCTTCCTGCCCAGCTCAAAACGGAGACTACTGGCGCCTCCTCACCCCTGGCATCCACATCGTCAGCGCCTCGGCCCCGGGCTACACCAAAGCCGTGAAGAAAGTCCATCTGCCTCGTAGCATGCAGGCAGCAGGCCGGGTGGACTTTGTGCTGCAGAAAGCTGCGTTTGAGCTCGACACGCAAGAGGAGGACGACGCCATCCTGGCAATGGGCACCTACGACCGCTTCGACCCTTATAACCAGTACGAGCGCTACACCCTGATGGCTGATTTGAGCCAAGACCGCGAGGAGAGAGCGGAGAAGCCCTGGTGGTGGAACTACTTTAACCTGCCGGGAGGCCTTGCGCCAACATGGCTGCTCAAGCACTATTAGAGCTTTCATGGTATCTCTTTCTACAGTATACACACAAACCGAGCTATATCGTCTAATGAATGTGCTGCTTTTTATTGATGTTACACCGCAGGAAAGTGTAAAAGCTCGCTGGCTGGCCTTCGTGTTAGCTTTTACACTTTTACCTACGTGTGCTCTGTTTTGGTCCCAAGTCAATTAACTTCACCATGATGTTTTATAACAATTTTACAGCAGAAATAAAGAACTTTTATGTCAATTATTGTATATAGTCACAATGTGAATCCTTCACACTCTTCTTTTAAATATCTTGAGGAAGTAAGTTTATTTGTACTGCTACTTTCAAACAAGAACAACCTAAAAAAAAGGAAAATAAATATGTTGAAAAAGCGTACTCTGATAATTTATTTTCCCCAAATAACCCATCTTCATTCAAGCATTAGACTTTTAGTATGTGATTAAACCAGGTGGCCACTAGGGGGCATGCTGAGTCAACGTCTGGCCCGAGTTACTGCAAACCATGAAGTCTGGTTATTCTTCCACACAGTGTGTACTATTTGTAAAATTAACTGAACTAGTTCTGTGTCTTGAGCGTTGTGCTGAGTCAGAGTTTTGTATTAAAGACTCCTGATTTCTTTTGCATTCCTTCTGGTCATTTGTTTCCCGTACCGTATAGGTTACACATCTTGAATGTATTTGAATTGAATGTATAACAACAAATAAGACCGTACAAAAGTTATACCTATTTTTAAGTATTTAAAAACCTTATGACCCCTTAAATTGAACCATTGTCAACTTGGAGTCCTTATTACATTAGACCTAGGTCAATAAGCGGTGAGCGGTTCCACTAAGGAATGATTATCTATCCCCTCTCTGGATGTTCTATTTGTAAAAAGTTTTAAGAGGTAAAAACGTCCAGTTGTTCGACAAAAAGCAGGCAAAGCAAAAAAAAAAAAATACAATTATATGTAACAGAAATATGTTTTGTCTTGTGACCCCTCAGCTTTATCTTCTGACTCCACTCTTATCTAAACTTTTAAAACTCTCTTTAAAACAATCTGCCCTCAACATTAATCCTTTTATGACCTGAATCATCTGTCGATATATAATTACATATCGTCCTCCCACACACCTGAGCAGGAAGGATGTTTTGTAAACTTTCAGCTAATTTCTGTTTGTGTATATTTCCAACCTTCAGCTGCATGGGGGAGCTAATCCACACCTTAAATACTTCCTGCTGTAGGAATCTCATCCGGCATGTTTTGACTTGTACAAGTTCCTATGATAACTTCTATAGCCTTAAAACCACTAGATCTACAAAATAATGACAGACAAGAAAGGAAACAACTAACTAAACACGGGGATATCGTTTATGATTGCCAAATAGAATAGGTCTATTTGCGGGATCTATTAAAAAAGGAAAGTAGCACGCTAAGTACCAAGTCGAGAACTGACAAAAAGCCCCTTTTCCACCGCAGGAACTTTCCCCCAGAACCAGGAACCTTTTGAGGAACTCATTGTGTTTCGACCACAGGGACCAGGGTCTAAATTAAGCTCCAGGGACATTTTCTGGGGACTTTTTGCCCCCCCAAAAAGGACCTGGTCGGGGGGGGGGGGGGTAGTATTTTCTGAAAGTACAGGAACTTTCAGGATGGAGTTTGCATCCAACGTGCATCAGTAAATACTATGCAGCAGTTAATGTCGTCGCAGTACGATTAAACCTATTTTTTTCAACCGCTATGGAAACGCAGAAAACATTGGGCTGAAGGAATCTTTTAGTTCCTTGAAAAGTAGTCCTGGGACTAAAATTACCAGGAACTTCTTGGTGAAACGGGGCTCAAGAGGCAGAAAAAGAGGGTGTGAGTGTGTTGTACTGCAACCACACTGGAGGATCTGCTTGATAGAATTGAGAATATAAGAAAAAGATAAAGAGCAAAGCCACATTTGTCACATGCAGCTAAAAATCAACCACCACAACAACAACAACGCAAGTTCACCTTAGTAAAGCCAAGCGGACACAAGATCGCCACAATGAAAAGTAGTACAAAATGGAGTGTAAGTGTGCAAGAGCGTTGCCAGCCTCGGGGTCCAGTGAAGTCCCAAATCTTATAAACAAACCAGCTTTTTCTGTAAGGTCATGAAAGAAGCATGGGAAAAGGAAATTGCCCCCGCACAAAGGTCGAGGAATACTATTGCACAATCGTAGAGAGAAAAGTCTGCTCGGTGAACTAGTTGATCCATGACGAGTCAGTGAAAAAAATACCAGGCTTCTCAGGGGATTTACAAAACACAAACACATGATTTGGCATCAAACCCGCTCAGCCAAACAGCAGAGGAGAGACCTCCATCTACATTAGAGCTGGATAATACTGTACATTGCCCCACTAACACATAAAGAGACTGTCAGATGGCATCAACAATGGCTTTTTCCATAACATACAAGCATTCATTATATACTGTAAAGGCATTACGGTGCCTGGAAATTGGTATTGTCATGGCTGGGAGGACAATCTCCCTCATGGTATAGTAGCGGAGGTAATATTAAAGGTACAACAGAGTCCTTTCAGCCTCATCTTGTAACCTTCCTCAGCTGACAGTGTTGCTCAGTTGCCATAGAGATTGTTTAGGCATTTCGCTCACGTGATAACAGGTGGTTGTACATACAGTATATAGGGCGAGTAAGTGTTGTAAGCCTTGTGTTGAGATTTTTTTTATTTTGCCGAACTGTTGCTTCCGAGCTCAAGAATGAACCTCAACTGTGCCAAAGTGGTTCTACCGGTGAGGACTGATGAGGTGTGGTTTTAAGTTTGGACTGTTTGAAGAGGCCAGATTGTGTAACAGGCTAGCAACTGACAGTGTTTGTATACATAGGCATCTTATCGTAATACCAGAGATAGATGTTTTTACCATCATGGCACAGGGCTGGAGTACTTGGGTCCGGTCTTGGTCTCTCAAGTCCACTTTTTTGAAGTCTTGAACTCGTCTTGGTCTCGTGTCTTGTTGAACTCGTAATAGTCTTGGTCTCGACTATCGAGAACTGGTCACGCTGTTGTTCTACAATTGTAGATTCGGCGTTTCTTTAACATTAAACTTGGTGAAATTACAGTTGAGTTCGACCAAAGCACACTTGGTGATTGTTGGAAAGAGTAACAACGACGGTTTAGGTGAATTTTATTTAGTTTCTGTCAAGTTTGAATGAAATGTTTTACGATGCTCCGCTACGTACAGCTGATCTCAACATAAAAAAAAATCTGTCTGCGCTCTCCGAGTGCCATTCTAGTTCTATATGTATATACAATATACGTTTTTGTACTGGAATTTTAATCCCTCTTTAAGTTTTGACCAATTTGTTGCTGCTTTTAAAAGGTTTATACTTGAACTGTAATTCCTGTTCATTTTGAAGATTTTTTACCAAGTTGCTGGTGTACAATTTATTATTTTAAGCCAAAGCCCAGATATTGCTATCGGTATCGGGACTGAAATATTCAGACCGGTGCATCCCTAATTGGCCCCCCCCACTTTACACCCCTGGCCCGATTTGGCGGCTGGTAAGACGCAAGATGGTCTCTAGTTCTTTCTGTTTCTAGGTCCATTGTTTTGCATTTTCTTTCCCTGTAGTGTCTGTATAAAGATCTTGAGAACAACAGGACACGATACAGAGTCTGCACTGGTTAGCTGGTTGAAAACTTAAGTAGAAATTTACTTTCTCCTGTTTTTCTTTGCACATAGTAATTTTATGAATCAGCCATACACTCACTTTAGAGTTACTTTACAATGTTTCTTTATGTCTTTTGTTGCTACAGTACGTTAGGGGTGTAAGAAAATATCAATACTCTCGAGTATGGCGATATTATGTTTTGTGATACTGTAGAGATCTCAAAAAACTGTATCCAGTTTTTAATTATTAGATTACATGCAAAGATTTGTGGCAGACAGTGGCTCAGATTGCACAAAAAGTGCTGCTACAGTATGATGTTGGATGTTACAGGGATTGTGACAAATGCAGATCAGGATCAGGTGTGATCTGTATACTACGACAGTTTTCCTCACAACATATTGAATCGTAACCATTGTATCATGATACGTATCGTATAGTAAATGTATAGTAAGTATGTGCACATTGACTCAATGCTTACAGATTACATTTAATCACATTATATGAGAGGAACAAAATGGGTTTACTCCTGATTCAAAAGCCATTTACTTCGATGTAGAGAATGCACTTAAGAATCAAATGAATATATGATGAGCTGTGTAATGCTGCGAGCATACATCTGGCATGAAGAGAGCCATAAGACTTTAAAGTTGCACATCAAGTGCCTGTCTAAAGATATCTGATATGCTCTTTTCGAATCTCACAGGTGGATCTTTTGTGACATTCTGAGATTTTATTAGAAAAATTGCACATTTAGGTGCAGGTGCAGGAAGTGTATATGTCAGTTAGCTAAGAAAAGGTTGCTCTATTGCTCCACAAATTAGCCTCTTTAAGGAATGTTGAAACTTGACGTTAGTGCCGCCACAATCCCTCCCACAGACGGTGGAGAGTGATGGGTCTGAAGTCGAACCCAAACCAAACACGGTGTCAAACAGGCCGGTGCCTCTCTCTCTGTATGAATGACTGGTTTTACTTGTCACATGCTTTTTTAGTGAACATACGACAATCCCCGCGTAGGATTGACCCTGTTTGCTTTTCTGGGACCGGTTCCTCGAGCCGCCCATGTCAGGTGGGGTGCCAGCTGGGTCACCAATTACTTGTTGAGGCTGAGAAAGTAGCATAGAGCCGCCCTGAGCTGCCATGTTGTATTAGCTTCATGCTGCTGGCAAGTAGGTAAGAAACGCCTCGTTTCAGTTCAGTGAAGCTGTTCTCAAAGGAGCTTTAATACGCTTATGTCCTACTCAAGATCAGTTTGTAACTATGACTATTTATGAACGCTTAGTCCACCATGTTAATATAGTGCCACCATATCACAGCAGTGGCTACTTTTATTTCATTCATTTTTTATTCTCTCATTAGCTGATTTGAATGTATGACCGACGTGTGCAAGTGTTAAATGCATGAAACTATTTTTCATTATTTTGAATATTTGTAAACAAAATTGGATGGTTTACCATAATTTGAACCAAGCAAACTTTATTTATATAGCACTCAGCACTTGTGAACAGAAGTTACAAAGTGCTTTAAATGAGGAAGAAAAGTGGAGAGAGGGCGATAGAAGAGACAGAGTGGACAATATACTGTATTGAAGATGAGAAAAAGTTATAAAATCTAGATAGAGACAAATATTAATGCATTAATTTCTGTCCGCAAATCTTGCGAATCACAAATTAACAACTAGCTTTACTGTAAATGGACAATATGCTGATTGGTTTGTGTTGAGGTTTAGGCGTTAAAACACTTCCCTCATGAATTCAATATAATCTAAAATAGTAATTAAAGGAACAGTGTGGAACATTTAAGGGAATCTATTGACAGAAATTGAATATAATATTAACTAGAATGGCACTCGGAGAGCGCAGACCTCTGCCAAGGTGCCCGAATACGATTGCCCCCCCTCTCCGTTCAGCTTGCGCCATCATCCACGTGTATTTTTGTTTATGTTGATATCAGCTGTACGTAGCGGAGCATTGTAGAACACTTCATTCAAACTGGACAGAAACAAAATAAAACTCACCTAAACTGTCGTTGTTACTCTTTCCAGCAATCACCAAGTGTGCTTTGGTCAAACTCAACTATAACTTCACAGAGATATATTTGAAAAAATGCCGAATCTACAGTTGTCCCCCCCCTCACCCGCTCTCTCTCTGTCTCTCTCTCTCTGAAGGAAAAAGGCGGGGTCATGTGTCATCAACGTGCCATCAGTTACACTGCGCCTGTGTTATACCCAGAGGTCTTAATGTTCTGGCTTATCCGAATCCTTAAAAAAATTCGCCACCAAAATCTAATGCATTGTTCATTGTGCCACACCCCACCCCTCCAAAACATTTCATTCAAATCCATTGAGAACTTTTGGAGTAATCCTGCTAACAGACAGACAAACAAACAAACAAACAAACAAACAAACAAACAAACAAACAAACAAACCAACGCCGGTGAAAACATAACCTTCAAGACCCTTGGCCTTGGCGGAGGTAATAAGTATGTTTTCTTTAGTGTATTTTCACCTGAAAATAAGAATCGAAGTGGTTTCGTTTATATCTACATACGGAGCGGGTCCTCTTCACGGAGCCGGTCGCCATGTTTCTACAGTAGCCCAGAAAGGACAAACCAAACACTGGCTCTAGATAGAGACATTCATGTTTTTGCGTTGGCCACCGTAGTTCTCCTACACACTTGGCACACGGGAGAAGTTTCAGTTGGTTGCAATCTGCAACCACACTGCACCTTTAAGAGGCTTAGAAATAAAAAAAAATGGGTGCCACCAAACCTGGTGGCACATGCCATCAACCAGCAATGTCTTTCAGTTTTTGTTGTTAAGTTTACGTCTTTCCTGTCAGCACTGTAAGACAATTATAAAACTGATATTTGAAGAATTTTATCATTATGCATAAATATGCCACAGAACAGTGAACACAGAGCAGTGTTTTCAGTGGGGTCAGGACCCCTCCAAGTCGCAAGATAGACCAACTTGAGGGAGATAAAGTATATAGTGCAGATTCAGTCACTCCATTCAAACATAAAACAACAAATGTATTTTCCCTCCACCCAACAACAGCACTTCAAATAAAGTTGTGCACAGATACAGAGTTTGTTCTTACAAATGCAAGCGGTAGAAATGAATTAGCAGTAGAAGCTGACTCTGCGGGGAACAGTATTTAAGACGATTTCAAAGACAAATTGTATTCCTTGTTAACAGCTGCAGGCTTTCTAACAGTATAAAATATAGATTGCAGTCTTCCTTCAGTTCTTTCTACTTTTGAGTTCCGCAAAGGAGCTTTCCATGTTAGCAAGTGCAAACTGGATCACTGTAGTAAATGTAATATTTAATAAGTATTTTACCTGCCAGCAAAGCGAGAATGCAAAAGTTTTGATACATGCTTATTATTTTGCTGTATGAGGACACTAATTAGCTCAGTTGATATCTCCATGTAGAACTGATTTGTAAGGTTGCACCTTCTTCTTTGTTTCTTTACAGCAGCCACAAGAACCAATTCCCTGCAACAGGTGTACACTTTAGAAAAGGCTATAACATCTTGCCATGAAGACAGGATTGTACTAATGCTGTCACTGATTCTGTGTAGCTAACAGCGATGTTTGAACATCAGCAAGTCTTCTTGATCCTCTAGCAGACAAAGTAGCAAGAGTCAGTCTGGTTTGAGTAACTCTTCCAGAAAAAAAGACCATGTCAGTGGAAAAAAACATCTCATAATCTCCTTTAATTCATAAATAACACCCAGGTTTATTGAACATCATCTTGTAATTTACTCTCAAACATCACACAGCACTTCTGCATCTTTGTGGATTGTAATTGAATTCTCTTTTTACGATCCTTAAAGGGGAGATTCCCTGGGCCCTGCCAAACTCCCATAATTGCAAAAACAGCATTTCATTTCCTAATAATGGCTCAATGTCAAGTCCAATTCAGTCTGCTTGTTAAGCGGCAGCAATTACCGAATCGTACATGTGCAGACAACTCCTCCGGTGGGTGATAATAAGCCACTTTCTTTGTTACAGACCCTGAACAAACTTGGAGGGGGAACACGTGAAGCAAAGATAATGCGACCAGTCGAGCGTGAGTGTATACAAAACCCCACCAATCGTTCTTGTAGAAAACCCCTCAGCTATGACAAAAGCTGGTCCAACTGGGTTAAGGTGATTCCACTTTAATAGTGCTGGGATCCCTAACCACAACAGAATATAACAATAGAAAATACAGCTGCCGGTTGGTGAAAGTCACTTCCTTTTGAAAGTAAAAGACTGCGTCCGGGTTGATTGACTACTGGTGTTTATGAACTTGGGAGGCACGTCGAGGATTGGAGAGTTTCTTTGTTGCGTTGCACTGTTGGTATATTTGGGGTTTCTCCTTCAGCGTGACGGTCAGAGGTCACCGTACAACAAGGCCACACAGGCTTTAATTTGACCTGCAGGCTCAGATGAAGAATCGTGTTTGTTGACATGTTCCTCCTGAGTTTGATTGTGTTCATTTGTTTTGATTTATTTTCCACAACGCTCGGATACTCTCTTATACTGAGGGATCAAAGGGGAGATCGGTACGGAGATGGAATCTGCTGGTTCAGTCCTTGTCAAGTCATAGGCCTTTGCTTGGTGGAATAGGGGCGGCACAGGCCCTCTGATTTTCAAAGAGTAAGCATGTTTCTTAACAGTGAACTTTGGCATACCATTTTGATAGTTGTAGCCTGGAATGTTAGAGAAGAAATGGTTAATAAAGTCGAAGACTCCTCTCATTTATTTGTGCGTGAAATGTCTTTCTGGGTATGACCCATAGACATTGTATATAAGACGTGGACGTAGTCACCGTGACGTCGCCCATTGGTTTGTGGACTACCGTTTTGAAGCCTCAAGTGACACGAGAAGGTGGAGCTAAATAAAACCGAACGCTGAATAAGACATTTTTAGGTGACCAAAATGTTAAAATTAACTTTCATGTACTGAAAACACATTGTGAAAGAGTTAAAGTTCTAAGACGAAAACACGGACCAGACAACGGCGAAGTAGCGACCTGTCAATCACAACGTAGCCACGCCCTAAAGCATACCCTGCTTTATGGTCTATTTGACTCTAAATGGATCCATAATTTACTAAAATGAACATCTTGCTGTTTTGAAGAAGACTTGAAACTAGCGATTGAGACCCTAAAGTCATGTTTACAATGTTTCCTGAGGGAATAAATCAAGTGAGAAGTAGGCTCATTTTCTCATAGACGTATTAGTTTTGCAGGTATTATGGCCATAAACCAAAGAAAATTTGACTGGGTGGTGGAGTGAAATGAAAAGTCAGGGGATCACCAGAGTTATTACAAATAATCCCGAGATGGACATGAATGTGTGCACCAAATTAATAATTTTAAAAATACAACATATGAGTATATGGATCAGTTGCATCAGACGCTTTGTATTTCAGTGTATCTACCAAACATATCTTCCCCGTCTCTAGCATAACTGAGTAAAAATGATTTGTACTCATATGATTTATTAGTTTAGTGATGATGATGTATTAGTTTTAATTAGTTAGTTATAGTGGTTAATCTGAGCCCATACAATATAATGATTTATTGCAAGGTCTTAATTCACCATCTTGTCTCATCTCGTACTTCTAGAGTGAACAGAAACAGGCCAGGTTCACACAATAGAGATGCACTGAAACATTAGACTGCTTTAAAAAAAATCCAAATATGAAAACAAATGAAACACCATCACTTTGGATAATACCAAACAAAGTTGTATTCTTTTATTATTATTTTTTGTGTTTAAAAAAAAAAAGAAGAAAAACAAGATGTGATATTGCCATTTTGGCTTTATAATACCTGGTTCACCATATTATATTTTAAATTTAACCATATTCCTGTTATAAGTTTTTTTTTTTTTTAAAAGAGCAAAGATTGTTTGAGAAACCATTTTTACATCACGTATTTTCTGTTAAAACAGGATTTTAAGGTAGGACATGGCACTGAATTGTAAGGTTAGATGGGTGTAATGGCTTCATTGGTTGGAGTTCCTGTTCACGCCCACCTGGGCATGACTATCCAGGAAGTAGTAGCTTTCCATGTGTTGAGGGTTGATCTCTTGAGGTCTTCAAACTTCTTTCAAAGAAAAAAAAGGGTCTTACTTTGGGAGTGCATGCACATGTCTCCTTACATTACAGGTAAGATAGTGTTGTCTTGAACAGCTTGGTGATATTCCAGTGCTCTGTTTGGAAGCACATGGGCCTGTATGGATGGCAGCATGGCTCAATTGTTTGTACAGATAACTCAAGTATGGTTTGGTGTAAAGCTGACAGTAGCAACAAGACAAATCTAGATGATTTTTGTCTATCAGTCTAATCATCAAACAATGTGTTGCTCTGATGAGATTTGAAATGAGAAGATTCCCGGGCTGTGGGATTGATTGATCAAGTTTGAAGGTGTGTGTGTTAGGTAATGTACCTAATACTGGAGCCTTTCCATGAATGTATGAATATTAATAGATATACTTTCCTACATGGAGTTAAATTCATTGTGTCAGAGAGTAGGAATATTTTTGGCACATTATTAGGTGTTGTATTACACTGCTTTTATATTCTGTGGTTCTTGTTGTTGGAACGACTTTGAAATGATGTTGGATGTTCTTGTGTGTTTCTTATTGTTGCATTACTGTAATTTTGAGATGGACTTTAATTGATGTCATCATCGTTAGTGTCTGAGTGCAGGAGTGTGTGAGGGCTCCAAACGCTGTAGAGGAGTAACACACTAAGCCTCCTCACCACATACTAAATGTATGTAGGTTTTGAGTTTATAGTGTGTTCACACTGGACAAGTGACAAAATTAAATGTACTCAACACTCAGTATGCATAGTAAAAAAAAAAAAAATTCATCTTTGAGTGGGCTGTTGATGTACACAATGTTCCCACAATGCAATGCATAAGGTAAATGTAGGAGCTACTCAACACTGCAAAAAAACTTGAAACAGGAATTTCGCCAAAAGTTAAGGAAAGGTGTTTCAATGCTTCTTTTATTATCTCATTTAGCATAGTGCCTGGAACATTCTTTACCAAAGGAAAGGAGATAATGCCATCCTACAGTATCTATAGCGACGAACCATTCGGTCGTCAATAACATCAGCCATCGCTGTTTGATTGTACACTATGGCACAATGGAAGTTGCCTTTAAAAAAAACAACCATCTAGTGTAAATGCAGTCAGAGTTCTCCTTCACATCTTCCCTTGACCTCATGAAGTTTTCCATCTCGGTCAAGGAAAAGTGGTTTGGAAAAGACATAGGATGGTTTTTTTTTACTATTCGACCGCAGCCCCCGTCTAGGAGACTATTCAAGCCACCATTTTACCATTTCGTCCGGAATTCGAACCTTCGAGAGTCTACCACAGCCTTTAAGAATACAGTACATGTACATTTTATAGCCTGAATAGATTTCACTCATGATTGGTTTTCAGGTTTATACAGTATGTACTCTACATTTTAGTTGTTGGTGTTTTAATATCAGAACCAGGTGTTCCAGGAAACCCAGACAGCCTTTTAGTGGTTTCCACAGGATCAGGATTTAAGTTGTATTGCATAGTTTAAGCAATGCTGTAGTAGTATAGTTTCCTTTGTGGCTGTAATAGTATCTTTTTTTTCCCCCTAGTGGTCGTTCAGAATCAACAGCATTACCTGTTGTCTGTGTGGCCAAACCCTGATACAGCTTATTCCTCTGAGCTCCATTATTCTCCAAAACACATCAGTGGGCCACATTGTTACACTGGGTGACATGTTACCTTCATTACAATACCATAGTTTATCTTGAGTTGATTCCACATACACTGCCCTGCTGCTGTAAATACTCATTAGAGCATCAAATCTATTTAATCCTGTATGAGTAACCTAGAGTGCCCAGTTATTTTAGGAAAGGATTTAGCATTTTATATATACTTGTGATCCGTTTTTAAATATTTACGTCTTAAGTAGAACCAATGGGCTTGGGGATGAGAGACACAGACAGGTTGGGGACGTTGAAAAGTGAATAACACCAGCCTTATCCTTTAAACCACTGACACACAATATGTCATTGATCAGTATACATATCTGTGTCAAGAGACTGAGTGAAGGATAATTCCTCTCTATAGTGTATATTCATACTATTAACATATGTTTATGGAATGAAATCATTTGGCTCTGCTTGTGCCTTTTTAACAGCTTAAAAAACAAATTCCTTCTTGCCAACAAAATGATGATAGCGAAGACAAATTTTAGCATACTTCCAGTCATGCGATCCTCCCCATGTGAGCTATTCTCAGCAAAGCACAGTCTAGACACTGCCGAATTTAAGGCCGGAATAAAACATAAAGCACAATTGAAATAAGTGTTCTTGATCTTAATGCACATTATCGCTGTGTCCCAGGGATAAAACACTTAAAAGTCAGTCATGAAGAAGAGAAAGCCCGAGGGCTCTTTAGGCTGGGTACATGTCCGTGATGCACCCAGCTACTTTAGCTGTCATGCGGCAATATCTCGGAGCCTTCGCCGGGTGCACTGATGCTTGGCTTAAGCCATTTAGCAGCGCCCTGGTTAACTGAAACCGACAAAACTTCTGATTCCAGCCTGATCTTAGAATAACACCCCTGGCGACTGTGAAGCTGTCTTTGCCCATTTCATCCAGCGCTCTCCCACAACTGCGTTTGTGGCTGACAGAGACGCAGAAGAAGATGCTTCGTGATGGTACAACTGTTACTCGGAGAATTAAATTAAATGGAAAACATTGCAATAAAAAAAGACAGATCTGGCTGACAGTTGCAGAGAGGAAAAGGGCTGAGACTATTGCTCCAAGAGAGTGCCAGGCTAAAGGGCGCAGAAGTGCCGTAACATGAATAAAATAAGATGGCCACTTAAAGCCAATGGGTGCTCCAAAGGGTAAAGTGTTGGATGATTCAAGTCGAATATTTGCCAAGGGTTGCTCTTTGCACATAGTGGTCGCCCAAAATCATGCAGAGCGAAAACACCGGGTGATGAGATGTTTACAGCTGAGTAGAAATGTGAACGCCGGGCATGTGAGGAGTCAAATTTGCTCATGACACTGGACGAAATTTCACTGAACATCACAATCACAACAACAAGAGCGTATATAGAGCTTAAAGATGGCTGCTTGTGCAACACAAAATTTTGAGCTGACAGTTTCACTTTTCCGTAGTAGTTTATGGCTTTTTCGGGAGTGGGGCTTAAAGAGACGGAGCGTTTCAGACAGAGGGTGAATACAGGTATATTCAGACAGACACTGTGAGAAAAATAATGTGTTTTTTAAACATTAACGCATGTAAACATGTTCTAGGAGAAATCCAAAATACAAGTATGAACCTGGAAATGAGCATGATAGGTCCCCTTTAAGGTCCACTTACTTGATGTTTCAGAGCTTTTAACTTAATCTCATGGTCTTTTTCAACAGGTGCAGTTTGCTCAGTTGTCATCACCTGACCAAAGACCTAAATGTTCATCACAGCACGATGCCAGAGTTATGGACCAGGAGCCAATGTTGGGTCGGACAAAGACCAAGGGGGCCATCATCCACTATCGGAACTCCGAGGAAGACCATGAGATGCCGTTGAAATTGAAGAAGAAACTTGTAAGTAAACCATTGAATTGAGATTTGTTTTTATTGTCGAACTACTGTACAATTAGTTTGTTCTATTAGTGCAATGTTGTACTATAATGTGCACCGACAAATGTGATCAATCTTTAGAAGGCCACCGTCAATAAAACATCTTTTTTATAAAAAATACTTTTTATTTTTTCTTATTGCCGTTACATTTGCAATTACTTTAAATGTAATGAATTGGCTTGCAAATTTTAAAGGGATAGTTTGGGTGTTTTAAAGTGGGGTTGTATGAGATACTTATCCATATTCGGTGTATAACCTACAGTAGATGATGCCCCCAGTTTGGGAAAACCAAAGCAATGTACTGCTGTGGACGGGGCCGGCAGCGAAATGTATTTTAGCCACCTAAAAGAAAGGTCCATCTAAAAAAAAAAAAATCAATATTAGCTCAAGTGTACGCTATATTTAGAATATTTTCACAGCTTTACCTTGCCGTGAGAGAGCTATACAGTCTATGTGTCAGACAGGGAACTGAAGACGTTATATATGCTCTCGTCAAAGCAACCAGACTCAGAACACGGGGGCTTGCTGTTCTACCGCTGCCTCGATCGGTTAGTGTTATTTTGTGACTTTGGTTAGTTCGGATTCACCACGCTGACTATAGATAAGAACCTCATACAACCGCACTTCAAAACACCCAAACTACCCCTCTAATTTGTGCGTTGCGTTGTGCAACAGCAGTGTCCCTCAACAACCCTGTCTCCTACATTTATATACAACAAATCAAAAAATGTTTTTAACTAATCCGGTCTGTATTATGTTTCCTATTAACATAATGAGGATTGTCATATTGAATGCATCAGTAAAATGTTCACTGACGATGTATTTCATTTGTTTTCCACCAAAATATCCAATCTTGCAATACAATAAACGCTCATAAGCAACTACAGCATTATTAAACTCTTTATGATTATATACAGTAGGCATTGGCAAGCACTTGGTTGAGGTAATGTATATTTCTGTACTGATGTATCAGTGTTGTCTGCAGCATCCAGCAGATATCCGACCCACTATACAGCACCCAGACAATTTGTAAAACAAATGCAGTTTCTAAAGGCCAGCGTTTCGTCACAGCATGCTCATGCTAACAAGTTAATTAAGCATAGTCCTCTGCACATGAACTTTAAGCTCGTATTAGCAGTCAAAAGAGATCTGCCGTTAGGTGCACCGAGCTAATTACGTGATGATAAGTCTTCTGTGGCATGAGGTAATTTCTCAGTGCTCTTTAAAGATAGTAGAGAATATGGCAGATAACTGCTTGAAGCCTTTGCGAGTCAGCAGCGGCGAAGCTAAATGTGGCAGCAAGTGTCAGGCCAAATCAATACACGCTTCCCAGGATTCCTTTGGTGCCATAATCCCGGCTGCGGTGGGCACTGACCCCGGGGAGGCTTGGCCTCTTGTTTTCTTGCCCTGTTTTTTCAAAAGCAGCTGCACTTATGGACATGACAGCGTTGAGCAGAAGCTAATTACCTAAAAAAAAAGAGTAGAATTTGTGCTATAAACCGCTTAGCTCGTATCTGAGACTAGTCGAGTCCTCGCTTCCCGACAGTGGGAAGCTGGCTAGCCCTTAGGAAGTGCAGAATTTACATGGAGGTGTTTCCAAAAATTGCTCAAAAGCTGTGTAATTTCCACTAGCTGTGAACTCCTAATGTGCGGTTGCACGGATGATTTATGTGTCAAATATTCCCTTTGGATATAGAGATTGTGGTCAACTATTTCACCTCACCAATTCTTTCTGTTTGACTAGCATGAACTGCATTTTGCAGATCTGTCTTTGAGAGAGGCCCCCCGGTGTTTTCTAGCTGATTTCACAGATCCCATTAAGTCATAATCTTGTATTATCTGCCTTAAAATAACAAGAGATAATCTTGGCATCAGGCTAATCAGCCATGAGATTGAGGAATCTCCTTGTATGGATTCCACTGCAGCAAGTTAGTGTGTGCAACAATGACATAATTATATAAAATGTAACATTTTTGAGTCACATCTCCGTCCTTCACTCAGCAGGAGAGATCGTCTTATCCAGGACGAGGAGTTGGAGGTGTGTGGAGGAGGATTTCCAGAACATCACATCTTCCCTTGTAAGCGGCACTCACTTACTTAAGCCATCAGCCCGGTCATTAAAAATGCAAAATTATCATCTTTTAAAGTGGAACATGATTCGGCTCTGTGCTCAGGAGGCAGTGGAGCGCGACGCTTGCATATGAAATGCATTCGGTCATCCCCCTGGCAACAGGGAAGGAAAAAGGTGCATTGAGTGAAAGGAGAGCAGATTGCTTTTATTCTTTATTTAGAGAGTTATTCTAGACGCCGAGTCACAGATGCCCCTGCCATCATAAAAATCCTTCCTGCTCAATTGAGGCTGAGGCAAAAATGTTGAAGGCTCAGGTCTCTGTGGGGAAAGTATGAAAAGCAATCATGTTTTTTTATTTGTCTCAAACATGTTTTTTTATTCGTAAATATGTCACAGATTTGGGCTACTGACATTATATTCCTCCTGAGACAGTCGGCGAGCAGGAAACAGACAAACTATAACATAAACAGGCCGCTTTGAGTGTGAATTTCTTCCTTTTCTTTCGATGTAAGCAATGAAAGTGTGTGAACTTTAATGCATCTGCTAACAGGCAGGATCCTTTATGAAATGTGCTCTCGTTCACACTAATGTTTGGCCATGGGGCTTGGCCATAACCCTAAATGTACTTGTATTAATGTGTTTCAGATGTGCGTCGGGGTGTAATGTGCTCCATATTGTCAATTTCCTGCACAAACAGTGTATCCAGTTTCCTTCATGTAGTTTAAATTGCCCTCTGTGTACTGGAGCTCGACCCACCATTAGCTGATATTAATGGCCAATATGAGCTATATCGGTATCTGCTCATAAGTAACTGGCATTTCTGTACTGCAATATCTTAAGATATGTTTGTCCACCAGAGAGGGTTTATCTTTAGCCAAAGTTATACTTTGCGCATCTGCAAGGGTCCGCTATAGGGTCCGTGTGACGTAAATTTCTTCATCAGAGGGTGTAAGCCTAGGCTCTGTGCGGATGGCAATTTGTTGTGCCACTAAGCTACAAGTGGTAGCGTAGCGATCTACTGCACATGTGGAGCGGGTCCTCCAAGCGGACAGTATAAACAGAACTACCATGTATCCGTGATGTCCGCAGCTGTCCGTGAACGCGTCTGTTCTGGAGTATAATCAAGGCTTCAGTCTTGCTCAATATATATCTTGGTCACAGTTCTTTAGATTAGAAAATTTGACAAAAAATTCCCTTTAGTGCTTGTAGGAAACGCACCAGGCTTTCAATTAACAAATGTAAACCCATCCGCGGCAATCATAAACACTTAGAGGAAGTACTCAGAGAGTGTGACGAAGTAGTTTAAAGATCAAAAAAGAAAAACCCACACTGGGTGGGTGGGAGGAAGGGGTGGTGGATGGGTCCAACAAACACAGGTCTTTCATCCAGGAGACCGCTGTTCGTGTCCCGTGCGTAAAGTTTCACTTTCACTTTACAATCAGCTGTTCGTTCGTGTCATTTTCACAATCATTTTAAGTCTAACCATGTTGTTTTTTTCCTAAACATAACTGGTTTAGTGGGTTTTGTTGCCTAAACCTAAGCAAGTGTTTTTGTTTAATTAACATTAACCACGGGGTTTACTGCGACGCCGAGGGGTCTGACAAAGCATGAGTATGCGACGAGTTGGGATGAGAACGGCTATTTTCAAGCTCAACTTCAAAAAACAATTTTTAATGATCTTTATCAACAGTGTTTATTATTAATGATTAAAAAAAAATCCTCCAGTGTTTTATGACCGTGTCTTTTAAACTCATATCAATTAACATATCGAAGCATCAGCGTCAAAAGTCCACTATCGGTTGGACTGTAGTGTGCACAAAATGTTCTACGAAGCTATAGATCTAAGCAACAGAAATGCTTATTGCCAGCCAGGAAGTTCACCACCCTCTCACTTTAAAAACACTACAGTAATTGTGACCTAAATAATAATAATGATAAAAGAAATGTTTAACTATTCATCAGCTGAATCTTCACATTTCATTACAGCTTCCTAAAGTTCCTACTGTGGACTTCTAACTAAGGAACAACTTCCTCTGAGAATTTAAAGGCACAGATCATTTCCCCTTTTTGTCATCATCAATCATAATTACGCCACAATTTCTTCACCTTGGATCAATTTGTGCCACTGAGATCAAACAGCGGTGTTAATAGGTGCCCAGATTTCTCTAAAGGTAATCTATATCATGTGGTGTGAGCAGTGGCCTTTCAAGCCTCAAGTTCGCTCACGCTCTATATTGTTTGTCACTGAAACCCTGCAGCTAACATGTAAATTCTTGGGTCGAGTCGATCCCCCTTTTGGTCAGCCTGTTAGATGATTATGGCTATTTGAAATGTGCTAAATAAACCAAATATGATTAACTATGATGATTAGATATGATGAGCTAATATTTAATATGGGATACTGAGTTTTGCACAATAGAAAGTTCTGCTTTTTGAATGTGATCGTTCTCCTGTTTGCCGTTGACAAGTGAACAAGCTCTAATCATCATTGTTTCAGTCACAAAGCAAACTGGGTCTTCAAAGGTTTCACCCGTGGTGCAATTACACCAAATTACTCTCATTTGGAGAGTCAGTCAGGGGCTCCGTTTTCAGCCCACGCTGCCTGTAAACAGGATGTTTCAAAATGTTATGAATGGATTTCGATTGAAACATTGTGGAAACAGTAGTTATATGAGCAAGGCGGAAAAAAATAAGATACAGTCGTTCCAGTTGGATTTTAGGGGACGTCTCAGCGGGCATGGCTTCACACAAAAAGGCAAACAATATTCCAAATAACAAAGTCACTGAAGAAGCTTCTTACAGCGATAGAAGGCAGCCTCGAAATTATTATTGTCCATGACAACTTAAACTATAATTATTAGCTTTTTCTTTGTTTTCTTCTTCAGGGCTTGAAATTTGTTCTCCCAGGAGAAAAGAGAAGAAGCGTATAACAGCAGAGAAGCATTGTTTTCACAGTAAAACAATAAAGCTACTCAAACAAAATCTAAAACAGAAGTAGTCAAATAGAAGACTACAATCTTGAAACAGTATATAAATAATTGTGGTTTGAAAAGTGGAACTAAAATGAACTTTGGAAGTCCTGATTTACTCTCAATAAATACTACTGTAAAAAGAAATCTGACAAATATTTAAAGGAACAGAGTGTAACATTAAGTGCAGGCCTATTCAATTACAATTTTTTTTTCGAAGAGCTAGATTTGAAAAACTGTGACGTTCCAAGGAGCCAGACATTTACATTTCCTGTTAACGTTGGTGAACCGGAATAAACTCATTAAGAAGAAATTATTATTATTATTTTAAATCCATTTTTCATATTTATAAATGATCAAAAGGCTGGCTTGAGGATGTTAAAGGGCCGGTTTCACATTATAGAAAATAGGTCTTTTTGCATTCTTTCTGAGAGTTTGAGAAGATTGATTCTCATGTTAGTACATTAAAGGGCCATATCAGGGTATCTATTGGCAGAAATGGAACATAATATTCATAACTATGTTTTCTTTAGTGTATAATCACCTGAAACTAAGAATCAATGTGTTTTTGTTAGCTTAGAATGAGTCCTTCTTATAGGGAGCGGGTCCTCTTCTGGGAGTTCACCATGCTGCTCCGCCATGTTTCTACAGTAGCCCAGAACAGACAAACCAAACACTGGCTCTAGAGAGAGCCTTTCGCCTTTTTATGTTACTCGAAGGCCACCGTAGTTCTCTGACACACTTGTGAAACTGCGGTAACGTGAGCCGCAGAG